>NW_026623825.1:25999-38212 GCF_030028575.1 Malurus melanocephalus | reverse complement strand
TCCTCTGCATGTCCCTCACTTTCTTCCAACAGCCGTCAGATGCGTTCCAGATCTCCCCACAAACACAAGGAGCCCACCATCCTCTTTCCAAACCATAAAACCATCGTTTGTAATAAGAAACATGATTTTTTCTCAAGCTCTAACTGATCTTTGACCGCTCCTGCTTTTGTGTCCTTGCTCAGTGCCCCTGGAGGAGTTGTTTTGGTGACCATTGTGTCCTTGAGGGAGCCCTCACAAAGGACAGCACCAAAAACGTGTCTGCAATCAGCCAAAAAAATATTCTCATGCTGAGGTTTCCCTCAGAAAAAAAACCACTCCTGTTCTGACAGCAGTTTTCCAGTTGTTTTGATCAACAGAAATTCCTGCAGCAGTTGGAAGTGAACACTTGATCCTCTCTGCTGTGGAGGAGGAATTACTGGGGGTTTTTGGGTCTTTTTTAATCAGTTTGAACAGTYGTGTTTGTGAGGCTAGGAAAAGCCTGTCATCAGCTCGAGGCTTTGGTGACAACCCCAGAAAATTGATTTAGAACAGTTGGAAGAAGTTTTCCAGAGGATGGTCACACGTGGTTTGGAAAATCCCGCTCCATGGGTTTGTTCCCTACAAAAGCCAAGTGCCTGTGGAATTGTTTGTGCCTCAGCTCTGCCCTTGTCAATATTTGATTTTTGTTCCTTGGAAGAGTGCTCTGGGTACTGAGGGTGCTCTGCTGTGTTTTTTATGGGTCCTCCCTCACTGCTGAGGATTTCATCAATCCTAGAACAGCMTCCCCTGAGTTGGGAAGGACCCACAAAGATCACGACCCCAAATAAGTGATGCAGACAGTGAGAGATGTTCCTGGTGCTGCTGTCCCCACTCCARGCCTGTGAAATTCCCAAATTTCCCTCCCGTGGGGCTCCTCCTCGTGCCTGTGCTCCCTGCTCATCCAGCATCTCCTCGGGAAGGAATTTTGGAGCGAAATTCCCAAAAGCAGCAGCGCCCTGGGAGCTCCTCCCTCCCTTTGCACCACTTTGCTGGGTTTTAATCAACCCTGTGGTGAACCAGAGGGAGAGCAGGGAAGGAATGGGACAGGAAAAAGGATAAAGGAAAACCAGACAAACCCCAAAACAAGTTGGCCATAAACATTTCCTCACTTTGCACCAAGGATCTGGAAAGGAATTGGAAAAACCAACTTGGTGTTTGCAGTGCTCTGAGTTTATCCATAGTTCAGGAGGGTTTTTGTGGATAAAAGGATGGAATTGTCCCATGGAGAAGGATTTCTTATCCCAAAGGAAAAAATCTTATCTGAGGGAAGGGAAAGCCCTCCCTGGCACTCCCACCTGGTTCTCTGTCRAGGAGCTGAGATGTTCCCAAGGATTTTGTGGCTTTTTATCAATCAGAGCTCATTCAGTGGAATTTATTTTCCACTGGGTTGGATTCTGTGCTGATTCCCTGTTCAGAGCAGCATCAAGTGGGAATTGATTTCATGTCTCACACCAAGGTACCACTTTTCTGCCCTTTTTTTTTCACAAAATTAATTCCTACTCTGAGTTCAGCTGGAGCAGAGTAAAACCCACTCCAATTTTGTATTTTCAGCCCGTTTGTGAATGATTTTTGCTTGGCTTCTTTTCATGTTTTCACAGCAGTTTACAAAGCCTAGAAATACGGAATATTTGGATTAAAATTCTTTGCTCAGATGCAATGCTGGTGGTAAATTTTGTTGGATTTGGAAAAAACCTACCATATTTATTCCAGATATAAATTCCTCTAATCCCTTCAGCTCAGAGTGTTGGATCAATATTTGGTGTTGCTGTTGTGCTGATATTTGATAATTCTGTTTGCTCAAGACACTTTCCCTCTAAATGGGAAGGAAAACTTTGAGGATTATTAAAAAAAAACAACAAAAAAACTTCAGTGCTATTGAATTCAGCAGTTTCACAAATTTATTCAGCACCTTGGCACGAATTTATTGGACTTCCAAGCAAAAAATATCCTTCAAATTAAACAGGCAAAAAAATTCCTGTAGGCAAGAGTGATAACTGGCAACAAGGCAGAGGGAAATAATTGGACAAGAAAATCTGAATTTAGGAGAAACACTGGATGGGTTTAAACCTGTGGGGTTTTCATTTGAATAATAAATCAGCTGGGATGTGGGGTAGCACCTAAAAGCTGGGAAATCTGGTGGATTTTCCACCTTTGTGGAAGGTTCAGGGGTGAGACCACAAAGCAGAGCTTCAAATCAGGTTTTTTATCCCAGAAATGCTCTCAGAGAGAGAATTCCATGTCCAGGCTGTTGCAGGGAGCATCCGTTGGAGGTGTAGAGGAGGGAAAATCCAATAAGGGTGGATCTCTGGGCTCAGGGGGAGTTCAGAGTGGAAAAACCATGAAATCCTCGCCCTTTGCTCAGAGTTTACTCCATGCTGTGTCAGGGGAGGCTTTCCTGGGTGTGAGGGGCTCTCTCCACGCCAGGGCAGCTGTTCTGGACTCTCCCAGCTCTGCTTTTCCTGCCTCCCAGAATTTGGGAGTTTGCYGTGGGATGATCCCTCCCCAGTGTTGTTCCTGGTAGGCAGAGAGTTCRTTTGTGAGGAGATTTCTTTTGAAAGCTTCCATCAGTCATGCTGACTGTTAATCCTTTCTGGTTTTCCTTGGAAAACGAGGACAATCAKGCCTGAAGGAGGAATCTTCAGTGAGGAAATGTCGACTGTAGCTGTGCTGTTCTCATTTTATATAAAATAGGGAAAGGTGGGGAAAATCAGCATTTTTAGATCCTATCCTGCTCCAACTGGGAAATCCCAAGGACAAATCCAACAGGTGATTTCTCTCCTTTTAYCCCCAATCCAGAAATCCCTGCTGGCTCTTCCAGGATCATTCCCTGCTCATCTCTCTGTTCCCAGTCCCTCCTTTGGGATGAGCCCTTCCTTGAGCACATTTGGTGCCAGAGCCTGGGTTTGTTCTCTTTATTTAGAGCTGGTTCTTTCCTTGGCAAGAGAAAGGCAATAATTGCCATGGTGCCACTCAGATCTGGAGATCTTTATCCCCACTGCACTATTTCAGGCTTCCTGGGGACTCCTGATGGTATTTTTGGTGCCTTTGTGAGCGTTYCCATTCCCACTGTCACAGAGCCCASATCCATGTGGATTTTGCTCTGGAATTTTTTCCACTGGTGCGCACAAGGRGTTTCTATTTGCGTAATAATTTCCCGTTCTCTGGGTTTAGCCAATAAAAAGCACTTTAGGATTGATGTCCCGCTGTGCTGTCCCTTTGCAGGGCACGGATTCCCTTCAGTCAGCGATGCAGCCGGAAATGCAGATAGAGCACGGAGCCATCCAAATCCAGTGAGGAACTGGGGAGCTGGCAGTGAGCTCGGACACAAATCGAGAGAGGGGCTGCAAAAAACTCCACAGTCTCGTGGACACGGCTCAAACCTTCACAGGCTTGTGGCCATGGCTCAGAAACCTCCACAGCCTGGTGGCCATGGCTCGAAAACCTTCACAGCCTCATGGACACGGCTCAAACACCTCCACAGCCCGGTGGACACGGCTCAGAAACCTCCACAGCCTGGTGGCCATGGCTCAAAAACCTCCATAGCATCATGGCCATGGCTCAAACACCTCCACAGCCTGGTGGCCATGGGTCAAACCTTCACAGGCTCATGGCCACACCTCAGAAACCTTCACAGCTTGGTGGCCATGGCTCAAAAACCTCCATTGCCTGGTGGCCATGCTCAAACCTTCACAGGCTCATGGCCACACCTCAGAAACCTCCACAGCCTGGTGGACATGGCTCAGAAACCTTCACAGCTTGGTGGACATGGCTCAGAAACCTCCATAGCATCATGGCCATGGCTCAGAAACCTCCACAGTCTGCTGGCCACAGCTCAGAAACATCCACAGGCTCGTAGACACGGCTCAAAAGCCTCCACAGCCTGGTGGCCATGGCTCAAACCTTCATAGCCTGGTGGCCCCACCTCAAAAACCTCCACAGCACCCTGGCTGCGGCTCAGAAACATCCACAGCCTGGTGGCCACGGCTCAAACCTTCATAGCCTGGTGGCCACAGCACCAACCTTCACAGCCTGGTCGCCATGGCTTGAAATCCTCCACAGCCTGGTGGCCACAGCTCAAAAACCTCCAGAGCCGTGCCCTGTTGGCCTCACCYGGAATCATTCCAGCTCCACCCGGAGATGATCCCGACTCTGATCCGAGTCCTGGCCTCCAGAACAACCCCCAGGGCTGCACTCAGAGCCACCAGGAGGGGACAAATCCACCGTTCCCGAGGGAGAGGAGGGACTGTCCTTCAGCCCAGCGTGAGCCTCCATCCCCACCCACACTCTGGACCTCTCCCGTGCAATCCCAACGGATGTTCAGAGCTCCACGTGGAGAAACTTCCAGAGCTCAGATATTTTTCACTGTTGGAACAGCCTTTTTTTTTAATTTTATTTGCTATGGTGTTTATAACAAAAAAAGAAAAAAAAAAAGGAAAATATTTAAAAAAAGGAGAAATCCCTCGACAGCAAGTCTTGGCCTTTTGCTGGTGTTTTCTGTTCGGTGTCATGAAAACTGTATTTGCAGAAGACTAACAATTTTGTTTGTACTGTTGCTTAACTACTTTTCTAGGGGAAGATGCTTTAAAAATGCTGTAATTACGCRTTTCTAATGAAAAATAAATGTGTATTTATGAATAGTGCAGCTCTAAGTTGCTCTGCCTTGGGAGTGAGTCCGGGTTGKCTGGGCAGGAATGTTGTCCTGGAGGAGCTGGGGATGGATCCACATGAAATCTCTGGGGAAGAGCCCAATCTCAGACCCTTTTATTATTTAAATCCCCAATCTCAGACCATTTTATTATTAAAAATCCCAATCTCAGACCATTTTCTTATTTAAATCTCCAATCTCAGACCATTTTATTGTTTAAATTCCCAATCTCAGATGATTTTATTATTCAAATTCCCAATCTCAGACCATTTTATTATATAAATCCCCAATGTCAGACCCTTTTCTTATTTAAATTCCCAATCTCAGACCATTTTATTGTTTAAATCCCCAATCTCAGACCATTTTATAATTTAATCCCCAATCTCAGACCATTTTATTATTTAAAATAATCTCAGACCTTTTTATTATCTAAATTCCCAATGCAAGAAAAATGGGATGGTTAAGTTTTGAATCTGCAAATCCAATTTATCCAACAAATTTATGAAATAATTTTAACGTGAAAAATTCTGAGCTCTCTCCTTTTCAGTTCCTCAGAGTGGGATTAATCCATCTGAACCCAGCATCCAAGAGCCAGGTAAAATCCCCTCTCCTCTGAAAGTTCTGGGAAATTTGATGTGGATTTTGACAAATGTTCCTATTTTTGATCACCATTTTCCTATTTGCTGATTTCAAATAGGAAGAAAACCTGTTTGCTATGACCTGGTTATTTTAATGCTGCAATGTTTTGGAAAATCGAGTTTGGGAAAGAGAGTTTGGGAAAGAGAGTTTGAAAACAGGGTTGGGAAAATTGTTTTGGAAAATCAGGTTTGGAAAATTGGGTTTGGAAAATAGTTTGGAAGACAGAGAGGGAAATGCTGCTTTGTGTTTGATTTCCAGCTGATTCCCCACGTGGCCATTCCCAATTTTTGGCTCAAAATTCATCTAATGATTGATCAATGAGGCACARCCACAAATCCCCCGTGGCTGAATTCGGGATAATTTGAATTTTTATTTTTTTTGTTGCCAAGGGAAGGGTTGAGCAGCCCAGCTCCTGGGAATGTTGTCCGTGGTAAGTGTCACACTCCCTATAAATCCCTGCTTTTTTTGTTTTTTATTTTTAGGATATTTCTGGACATGGGATCCTGATTTGTGGAGGTTGGGATTTTGGCCATTGCTCAGCTCCTTTTTCCATGGTGTTCCTCAGTCTGGGGGGGCTCTGAAGAGCTTGGCATCCCCTGGGAACAAAGCAAGGCCTGGACATTGGAATAATCATGGAATTCTGGGATGGTTTGGGGTGGGAGRGACCTTAAGGATCACCCAAACCCACCCTGGCAGGGACACCTTCACTATCCCGAGTTATTCCAACCTTGGGCACTTCCAGGGATGGGAAATTCCATTCCAGAGCCTCCCCACCCCTCAGGGARGAATTCCTTCCCAAAATCCCATCTGAGCCTCAATGGGAATCCATTCCTGCGTGGGAATTCCTCTCTGTTCCCGTTTTTTTTGGTGGACTCAGAATTTTCTCTTTGCCTTTTCCAGCCCAGGTTCAGGAGGAGTTTGAGCTCAGAAGATTTCAGCACTGAGCTGGGTATCGTGGTGAGTATTCCCTGTCCCTGTCCCTGTCCCATCCCTGCTTGACTTTTTTGCCTTTTTTTTTTAAACCAAATTCTACTTTTCAAAGTTGTCTCCTCTTTGTTTCCATTCAATTTTTCTCAATTATTTTTCTAAATTTTGCAAAGGAAAAAGTGTCTTCTAGTGATATTTAATCCAAGTTTCTATTTAGGGCAGTAAATATATATTTTCTATATTTTTACCTTTTTTTATTCATCATATCGATTTTTAATGGGGAGCTGCCCACCACTGTTTCAGTGGCTGAAAAGTGCACTTCAGATATATTTTAAAATTTATTTTTTTAACACTTATTAATTTATTTGGTTATATTTCTTTATAAAACTATACATATTCCTGTTTTTATTTTCTATATATGTATTTATTTCTAAATATACACCTCATATGCAATATATGTCTATTTATTTTTATATGCACCACATATAAAATATCAATTTAATTCTAGATAATTATATGTACAACATATAATATATATTTTATATATACACACACCATGGATACAGTATATGTATTTATTTTTATATTTATACACCATATACACATGTATTTATATATATTTTATATTTATTTTCTATTTTTTCACAAATATATCTATATATATATATTATTTTATTTTCTATTTTTTATATTTTATATTTATCTTAGAATTATTTTAGAATTGTTTTATATTTATATTCATATTTATATTGTATTTATACTTATATCTATATTTTTATGATCTTTATATTTATTTTTATCCTTATATTTATATTTATATACCATACATTTTAGATATATATAATGTTGGATTCTGAATTCCATTAATCAGGGGAAAATAAAGCAATTTTAGCCCTCAATTTCATGCCCAGGGAAGGTGCTTTTTACTGGGCTCATTTAACAGATCCCAAAATTCCCACCTTGGAAATTCCCAGCATTTGATGTTAATCAGGAACATTTTCAGTCCATCACCAGATTTTCCCTGCTGTTCCCAGTGAAACGAAACCATCCCAGTGATGGCACTGGGAATTCTGCTCATTCCCAGTTTAGGTGAAACAACAAACTCATGTTTTGGTGCTTTTTCYCCCAAAATTGCTGCTCCCAGCCCCTCCTGGGGCAGCCCTTCCCCGCTGACCCCATTGGGGTGGATTCATCACCCCAAACGATCCCAATCCCAATGGGATTTATCCCGGGAGCTCCTCGGGACCATCTGCCCCGCAGAATTCCTGCTCTCCTCCAGCATTGCTCAATCCTYCCTCTCATCCCCCTGCTCTCCTCAGCAAAACCAGAGCAGGAGGGGGAAAAAAAATAAAAAAAAAATCCAAATGTTGGGAAAAGAGRAGGCGGGAGGAATCCAGGGAAAAGCGAGGCAAGAAACGGGAGCAGTTTTTGTGGCTTTGGTTGGATCCCTCCCTCCTTCTCCACGCTCAGGTCGCGGGTTTTCCTCATTTTCTGGATAAACAGAACCCAAATTTCCTCGTTTTTCCACGGAGCAGCGGTGCTGGAGGTAGGCAGARGGCTCAGGCTGTGATTTTCATCTTTTTTTTTTCCTTCCCCGTTTTGTTTATCCCTYGCTGGGTTTTTGCAGGAGTCCGTAAACATCTGGGGGGGGGGGATCACATCTGGTTTGGGTTCTGCCTGAAATTCCTGGGGGTTTGTTCAATTGAGCGTTAGAACGAAACCAGCAGCGCCTCTGGCAGGTTCTGCCTCAGGATTTTCCAAAAATAAACGCTGCATCCCCACACTTTCCCCCTCTGACACTTCCCTGGGTTTTCATGGAACTTTTCTYGTGTGGTGAGGGGCTCAATGAACCTCGGGAACCGTTTCCTTTTGTTCTCCCTGTTGTAAAAGGTGGAGGGTCTTCATTTTTCTGCCAGAAAATCAACTTTGTCAGACCATTCCCGTAAAAAAACTTGGAATGTCTTTGCATGGATCGACGTTTTTCCATGCTGAACCTTTCTCTGAGCAAATGCAGCACTCTTGGCACCGATAAAACTTCATTGACGGGAAGTGGTTGAACGTTTCGAGGTGGGTTTTTTTGTGTGTGGGGTTTGGGGTTTTTTTGGGATTTACCTGAGCCATTCCCTGCTCCAGTTCCACTGAAATCCCAACTCTGTGCTGCTCCTTGGATTTGAGGTCTCTCTTGGCTCCAAATCGGGATCTTGGCAGCTTTAATCCGTGTGCAGATTGATCGGGTCGAGGGTAAACTGAAAAGATCAGGATTGGAGTTTTGTTCTTGGGAAGAAAAATGGGGGAAAAGCCCTTGAGTTTGGGCAGGAATTCGGATTTGGAAATGCAGGTGGGAATGAGAGACTGGCAGGGGGTGCACAGGAGGAGGAGCATTGGAGTGGTGGAATCCTCATCTGCCACGGCCAAATGTCACCAAATGCAGCCCCACCGTGACAGGAGGTGGCTTGGGATGGGAAGGGGAGTGGGATTGGGAATGGGAATGGGATAGGAATGGGAATGGGAGTGGGAATGAATATGGGAATGGGAATGGGAATGGGAATGGGAATGGGAATGGGAATGGGAACGGGAACGGGAATGGGGATGGGATGAGAATGAGAATGACAATGGGAATGGGATTGGGAATGGGAATGGGAATGAGAATGGAATGGGATTGGGATGGGAATGGGAATGACAATGGAAATGGGGATGACAATGACAATGGGAATGACAATGGGAATGGGATGGGAATGGAATGGGGATGACAATGGGAATGACAATGGGAATGGGAATGGGATGGGAATGGAATGGGGATGACAATGGGAATGGGAATGGGAATGGGAATGGGAATGGGATGAGAATGACAATGACAATGACAACAGGAATGACAATGACAATGGGAATGGGATGGGAATGGGAATGGGATGGGAATGACAGTGGGAATGGGAATGGCAGCTTGGGCTGGCTGTGCGAGGCTGATCCCAAGGGACAGCCCTGGCTCCCAGTGATGGATCCACGCTGGATCCACAATCCCTGGATCCATTCCCAGGCTCCATCAGAGAACATTCCCTCTGTTCCCTCCCTGTGCCAGAAGGCACCACCCAAGAATGGGGGAAATATCCTCAATTTAGGGAATCAGGAATCAGTCAGGTTGGAAAAGACCTTTAAGGCCACCAAGTGCCACCATCCCCCAGAAGTGCCAAGGCCACCCCTGCCCCGTGTCACCGGTGCCAGGGTGGACGCCCCTTCTGGGGAAGAAATCTTCCCTAACCCTGAGGAAATGTCTTGACATGAAGGTCTCAAAGGGGAAGGGTTGAGTTGGGCTAAAAGTGCTTTTTACTGGTTCTGACCAGAGAAACGATCGGTTCTTGAACCTCTTGTTTGTGTGGGACAACAAATTTCTGGCTCATCAAGACCATGACAAAAGAAAATTGAGATAAAAGCAATTTTAATAAGACTTCAAACCCTTAGTCTTTTGGGACTGGTTCCTGCARGTCCAGAATTAAAAATGTCATCATTAAAAAGAGMTTTTTTATAGYACAGAGTTAATAAGAGAGAACATGMAMRAAAATACAGATTTTTCTCTTAAAATGCCACYTCCCCTCTTCCTTTTGTACCCGAGATTTCGGTGGGTGCTGCCCAGACAGCCCCTTCCAGCAAAAGGAGAGTTAACTGCGGGAGAAAGGGGGTGGAGAGGGAATCCCAGCTTGGAACTTGAGACTTTCCAGCTGAGAAAGAAAGATTTGGAGATGCAGACGTAATCACAGAGCTCTGCAATCAGCTCCTGTCCGAGGAAGTGGGGAAAAGCACAGAAATAACTCGGCAGCCACGCTGGGTGCAGGGCAGGACACGGAGCAGCAGTGCCACCACCTCCTCCAGGGTGAGTTTGGAAAAACTTCCTGCCTGCAGGCTTGGGAAATGATGTAAATATTGGGAATGGCTTGGTGGGAAGCTCAGGAGTGGAGGTGCATTGGGGTTGTTTGGTCCCAGACCCGAGAGGGGCTCTGTTCATTGGGGTTTTCCTGCAGAAAGGCTCCAGGATGGGCTGGGGGAGGATCTCAGCTGAGTTTTTTCTCTTTTTGCTGCAAACCCAAAAGTTCTCATGAGCTGCTGAGGACTGAACAAACTCCTTGAGTGAGAACACAAATTTGTGTGGATTTCATAGAAAATGGGAGCATTTTGACTCGCATGGTTTAACTCCCTGCAGCTTGAGCTGCTCTGTGTACCCGCCTGCTCCAGTGTGGGGTTCCAGGTAATCCACGAGCTCAGGATTTCCAGGTAATCCACAAGCTGGGCTTTCCTGAGCTCTGGAGGGTCCTGGTGGAGCTCCACACTTTGATCCTGCACTGAGCCAGGGGGGATCCGAGGGCTCTGGATTGATCCAAACGCAGGGAGGGATGGAAGAGGGGAGAGAGGGAACAGACGCTGCTGCCTCGATTCTCCATGGGGGCCTCCATCCCTGCCAGGTGCAGGGGGATGGGATGATCCAGATGGGGTGGGATTTATTGCAACATTATTATTATCATCATTATTATTGTCATTGTTATTATCATTATCACTATCATTATTATCCTTATCATTATCATTATTATCTTTATTATTATTATCCTTCTTATTCTCATTCTTCTTCCTATTTTCTTCTTTTTGTTATTATCATTCTTATTCGTATTATCATTATTATTCTTATTATCATTAATATATCCTTATTATTATCCTTCTTATTATTATCCTTCTTATTATTATCCTTATTATTATCATTTTATTTTTATTCTTATTCTTATTCTTGCTCTTCTTCTCTCTATACTATTATTATTATATTATTGTATTATTTATACTATCTTATTATTTACGTGGCTATATATAATATATAAAATATACATTATGTATTATATATAATGACTATTTACAATAATTTAGTATAATATTATGATATCACAATAATAAGGAAAACAATAATTTGTATTATTATCATTATTATTATCTTATTATTACTCTTATTCTTATTCTTATTCTTATTCTTATTCTTATTCTTATTCTTGCTCTTCTTATTCTTATTCTTGCTCTTCTTATTCACCTTCCTATATTATTATTCTTATATTATTGTACTCTTTATATTATCTTATTATTTATATTACTATATATATATATATTACAAAAAATATACATTACGTATTATATATAATGACTATTTTTATTTTATATTATATTATAGTATTATATCACAATAATAATGAAGATAATAATCGTTATTATTATTATCATTATTGTCATAATTATTATTATCATTATTGTCATTATTACTATTGTCATTATTATCATTGTTGTCATTATTATTACTATTGTCATTATTATCATTATTATTATTGTCATTATTATCATTATTGTCATTATTATCATTAATCCCAGGCTTTGTGGGGCAGTTTGTGGTTACAGCACTCATCTCAGAGTGTTGCAGGCTGGTTTTTGTGGGGCTGTGTTTGGGAAATGCTCTTTTCCATTACAACCCCGCAGATAAACGGGGCTGACATCACATTTTCCAAACACAAATTCCTGCCTTTGCCGTCCCCCATCAATGGCAGGACCTGCACTTTGTGGGGGGAGGGTTCACAGCCCCAGCTCCAGCCCTGCAGATGATCCCAATCATCCCAAATCCACGGAGAGCAGAGTTCAGGGAAGGCAAATCTCCCGAGAGGATCTGTCCGAGCTGACAGAGCTCAGGTGYTGGGGAGAATTCCCTTCTCTCTCTGGCCAGCAGCATCTTCCTGTTTTCCTGCTCCTGCCCGAGTGTTCTCAGCCCTAAAAGCTCAGCTTTGGAGCTCAAACTCGTGTCCAATTTGTTGTCTCATCCCATCCCTGTTCCTCTGCTCCTGACCCTGCCGGACACTGCCTTTGGCCCAAACCAGATCCATTCACAAACTTCCTTCCCAATACTCCACAGGATTTTTCCTGTCCTGTCCTYATCCCACATCCTGCTCTCTTTTAGGATCTGCTCCTTCCCC
>NW_026623825.1:20255-24357 GCF_030028575.1 Malurus melanocephalus | reverse complement strand
TCAGGATCCCTCTGGATGCTGTTCCTGCCAAAAGCTGAGCAGCTCCTGCCTCAGGACACCCCGAGCGCGGTCGTGTCTGACCTTTACAGTTCTCTGGTGGGAAAGGGGAGGCAAAAAGGCAGGAAAAAAAGCAAACAAAGCAGGGAACAGCTCTGTGAGTGCCAGAAGCAAGAGTCACTGAGATAGCAGTTGGTGGGGAATTTTTTTTCTCGTCTATTTTTAAGCCGCTCTCTTTCGTTTTTCCCTGGAAGCCGTGGAAAGGATGAGTTTTCTGGATAAGGAAAAGTGACTGAACTCGTGCTGAGACAGAAATAATCTGGGTAATCAGCAGGGCAGGCAGGGAGGACACACAGCTACGTGACAGCTGAGCTGGAGTTTGGGCAAACCCCTCCATCTCTGACATTTTGCAGGGATCTGTCTCCAGCCCCAATCCCATCTTAGTGCAGTGTTTTTACAAGAATCCAGCTCTGAAACCCCAGCAGAGTTTGTTTGGGTTGCTGATTTCTGCTGAAAGGCTGACAACCTGTGGGTCAGCACATGGGGTGTCCTCCTGCAGGGTCCTTGGGGTGGGAAATCCCTTCCCAAACACACCCAGGGGTGCTGGTGGGGAGAAATTACTGTGGTGATTGCACTTTAAACCCACAGAGCATCAAAGCAGAATGTGGGGGCTGAAAGGGCAGGGAAAGGATGGGAGAGAAGGGGGATAAAGGCTCCACGCTGCTTCTGCTGGGCCTTTCCTCAGGTTTTGTCCCTTGATTTTGTGCCTGGGTTTTATTCCCAGGTTTTACACCTGCTGCAGGCAGGGAGGGCTCTGAGCATTCCCCGAGGGGTGCTGACATCCCCGATAAAACTCACAGAGCTCTCTGCACCTCCTGAGCTCAGTGTTCAGCTTTAACAAGCTCCAGAGCTCCAGCACCACCCCGCTGCTCTCCCAGAGCTTCCAGGGTCAGGGAGAACGAAGGATTTCTTTCAACACCCCGGGAAAATCATGAAAATCTGTCTCCAAGCCATGCAGAGCCCACCCTGGCTCCCAGCCTGTGCTCCTGCCTCGGAACATTTCCAGGAACCTCCTGGAACAGACAAACCCAGGGCTGCCAGGTGGGATTTGGGGAGTTTGGGATGGAGCTTTGATCCCATGGGATCCTACAGGGACAGCTGCCAGTGCCACCAAACCCTGCCCTCCAGACAGAGATAATTTTTTTTGGGCTCCAGGGCTTTGTCCTCTCCCCACTTTTGGGGTAAAGCTTTGCACTGCTCTGAGCTCTGCTTTCATCCGATTAATTCTTGATGAAATAAAGCTCAAACAGAGCGGGATGACAGCAAGGGGAAAACTGGACCTTGTGAAGGTTGACTTGGAGGGATTGGGGAGAAGGACCCCTTGTTCCTGATTGCTGGAATTTCCCCGCAGAGGTTGGACTGTTTGGGTTTTTTTTTTCCTTGCCTTGCTCTCAATGAGAGGTGTTGATGCTCCCAGCAGGGAGGGGAAGGTCCTTTACTGGGACAGCTGAGATTTTCCATCACTCCCAGCACAGTTTGAGCCTTTTCTGTTCCTTTGCAGATCCTGGGAAAACTGTGCCAAACCCCAATTCTGGGAGCTGGTGGCACCCCAAACACTGCCAGGGGTGAGGACAATCCCCACAGAGCAAGCAGAGCTCTGGGATCAGCTCTGCCCACGTTCATGACCCCACTAAAAGCTGCTCAGGGGGAAAAACGGAATTGGAAATTCTCCATCGGGGCTCTGGAAAGCCAGGGCTGCTGTTTCTGTGGGATTTGGTTCCACAGATCCCAGGATCTGTTTTACACAGGSCTGGCTTGGCTCTGCAGGCTCTGTCCATTCTGGGCTGAGCCTGGCAGCTCAGGGAGCCATAAAAAAGGAACTGGGAGTGCGAGCAAACAAAATCTAAAAGGCTGGAGAGGGGAAGGTCCTGRAGACACCCCGGCCATGGCAGGACACCGTGTTTTGTGGGGCTGGGCTGCTCTGCCTGGCTGCAAAATCCCTGGCACATCCCCACAGACTCGGGATAAAGCAGGAGGAGGTTTTGGAAGCAGAAYCAGGTGTTAATGAGAGCTCAGGGAATGCTGGAGCTGCCTCCTCCCTCCCTGCCCAGCAGGATGGAGGATTCTCTGGAGATTCACCCTTCTCCATCCCAGCAGGGAGTTGGCTTTGGTTCTTTCTGTCCCTGGAGCTGCTGCACCCTCATCCCACAGCGAGGAGATCCCAGCCCTGCCTGAATCCAAATGTTGGGATCCAAATGCTTCCCTATGGAGCTGCTGCTTCCTAATCCCACAAACAGGGAGATCCCAGCCCTGCCTGAATCCTCCTGTGGGATCCAAATGCTTCCCTACGGAGCTGCTGCTCCCTTTGGAGCTGTCCCACATGAGSTGGAGGTGGTGGCACCTCAGCTCCCTTCACCCCCTCTGCCATTTAAGCAAAGAAATTCWCTTCAAGCCKGTGGTGAGCCCTTTTTACTGAGYGTAGGYGGTGAGAAACACAGAATTTCCCAAATAAAATCAGCCCAAATGCTGGGTGGCAGCCCTGGTTCCCTTGGCTTCCCTAAAACCCAGCTCCTAATGCATCTGCTGGAAAGTCTGTGCRAGGTTCTGTTTGAAGTCTCAGCCGGTTTTATGTTTTATGCAGGAATTTGGCTGCAGGAAGTCTGGGTTCTTCCACGTATTTTGTATCAAAATCCCTTTATAGAYGCAATAATTCCTTTTCCATGGCGGAGCCTCTGCCCTGTGCCCAGACTTTTCCAACCTGCTCATGCTGCTTAGATGATTTCTCTCTAAAAGACCGATCTCTATCTTCTTTTTTATTTTTTTTGTTAAATTTCCATGCTTTTGCTGTTTCTCATGGACATTTTCATGGGGTGGAATTGCAAGGGGGATCTTGGTGTTCCCAAAAAKCTTCCATCATCCACAAAACTCTCCAGACCCCACAAACTCCATCTGGAGAGCCAACAGCCGCCCTTGACCAATCTTTTGTCCCAATGTCCAGCTCTCCTTGACCTGTCCATGCTCTCCTGGTGTCTCTCTGGCCATTCCCAAAACTCTCACATGTGCACGGCAGAGCCGCAGCCTCGCCCGCTCCGAGAGCAGCGTGACCTCAGTTAAGCAAACACTTGCTGTAATCGCCTCCAGATCTGCCCTGGCTTTGATCAGCTGCAGGATCACTTGATCTCATGATAGAAATATGGAAAACATCCATTTGTTTTCGGGCAGGATGCAAATAAATCATTGCGTAAGCTTGGGCCGAGCGGGGCGCGCGGCCACGGCTCCGGGGCTCGGCAGGCTCCATGTCCTGGACGCCATTCCTGTGGAACACAGCGTTTGTCCTCACAGCATTCCCCTCTTTTCTCATTTCCGTGGGTTCTGACACCCATGGACAGCTCTGGGTGCTCCCAGTGCAGTGGGGATGTTGTTCCCATGGGAACAGCGTCCATCCATCCTTCCCGATCTCATCCGCCATCCCCAGTGCTCCAAAAACAGCCTCAAACTCCTCCTGGCATCACTCAGAAGGTGTGGTGGTCATCAGTGTGGTGGTCATCGCTCTGCTGGTCATTGCTGTGGTGGTCATTGCTCAGTGATCATTGCACTGCTGGTCATTGCTCTGTGGTCACCACTCTGGTGGTCATCACGGTGGTGGTTATCGGTGTAATGGTCATTGCTCTGGTGGTCATCGTTCTGGTGGTCATCACTGGTGGTCATTGCTCTGGTGGTCATCAGTGTGGTGGTCATCACGGTGGTGGTTATCAGTGTAATGGTCATTGCTGTGGTGGTCATTGCTGTGGTGGTCATTTCTCAGTAGTCATTGCTCAGTGGTCATCACTGGTGGTCATGGCACTGGTGGTCATTGTCAGTGGTCATTGCTCAGTGGTCATCATTCTGGTGGTCATGGCACTGGTGGTCATTGCTCAGTGGTTATTGCTCTGGTGGTCATTTTTCAATGGTCATCACTCTGGTGGTCATTTCTCAGTGGTCACCTCCCAGCCCTGCCACCCGCTCCACTCTCCGCTCATTCCCAATATCCCATTGCCATTCCCACAGGATCTGATCCGACAGAGGGGGTTATTTTGATCCCTCTGACCATTTTCCAACCTTTTCC
>NW_026623825.1:18657-19948 GCF_030028575.1 Malurus melanocephalus | reverse complement strand
ATCCCCTCCCCCCATTCCCCATGCCCCTGTGGGATTCCACCCCTGATCCCACTGTGACCCCACAGCCTGGAGCCCTTCCCAGAGGATCCAGTGGAGCCTTTTGGGAAGGGACAATTCCCAGTGGAAGCTGCTGAAGCTCTCAGGGTGGTTTCAAGCTGAGCCCTCCGTGATCGATGGGAAATTGGGATTTGGGCTTTCCCCGGCTGGGATTCCTCAAAATCAGCTTCCTGTGCTTGTTCCCGACCCAGGCACGAGCACAGCCCCTGTTGGAGATGTCAGGGAAGGGAATCTCTTGCCAAGAGATTCAGGGAAAACGATAAAAAAACAACAACGGACGGCCGGGGAATCTCATCTGCTGAGCCAGAAAAAGGCAGATGAAWATTCCCATTTTTCCAGAGCTCAGGGAGAATCAGAGTCTGCACCAGCTGGGTTCTGCAMAGGTCTGGCAGCACTTTTCCAAGAGGGAAGGGATTTGGGGTAATTCTGGCCTAATTCCTATTTATATCCTCATATTCCAAGCCTTGGATTTTAAGAGATTTCCCAGGGAAGTTGTGGATTCCCCCATTCCCCTGGATGGGATTGGAGCTTTAAGATCCCTTCCAAACCATTCCAYAATTCCATGATTTTTTAATAATTAATAATTTTTTTTTTAATAACGAGTTTAAAGGATTTTGCAATTCTCACCCCAAAATCTCTACCATGGCAGCATTTTGACCCAAAGCCGCGTTCCCATTTCCCTGGACAATGATCCCAGAGGAAAACGTGGATACAACAACAGGAATCAGAATTTCAGAGCTGCTCCAGGGTGTCCGGGAAGGGGAGCCCAGGGAGCATTTGGGAGATAAGGTTGGGTGATGATTAATGAACCCTGGTCCTGCAGAGGGAGATAAATCCCRGCAGTGCCTGCCCCCTCCTCGCAGCTTTTCCATCACCTTGGAAATATTTCTCCTCCTTGCAGAGGTTTTTCATTATCTGCCTTTATCCAAGGGCAGATGGAATTGGAAATCCGCTCTCACATCGYGGAGCTCCTCCCTTTCCTCACCTTCCTTGGGAGAAATCAGCATCAATTCCTGATATTCCCCTTCTTTCTCCTCCTTCCCAAACCTCCATTTGAAGGGAATTCCATTTGAGGCTGCTGAGGGATCCCTGGCTGCTCCCAGGTGGAATGGGGGATCCGAGACAGAGTTTTGTAATTCCACACAGGGAATTTCACCTGGAAAAGAGAGAGAAAATGCGGGATCCAAGGCACAGCTTTGTAATTCCACACAGGGAATTTCACTTGGAAAAGAGA
>NW_026623825.1:16931-17880 GCF_030028575.1 Malurus melanocephalus | reverse complement strand
CCTTAGTGTCCCCAAATCGTGCAAGTTCCATGGGCTGGGATTTCCTGGGATGTGTGGGAGGGAGCTGAGCTGTGCCTTGGGGTCTGTTCCACTCCTGCTGGGGCTGTGTAGGATCAGAGCCCATCCCGTTCCTCAGAGCAGGGTTTGGTGCCACTTTGGTGCCACTTTAGTGCCACTTTGGTGCCACTTTGGTGCCACTTTGGTGCCAATCCCCCTTCCCTGCAGCTGGGAAGGCTCAGGACACACAAACCATTCCTGTTTTAGGGCAACAAGGGGGAATTTGGGCACTGCCAGGGATGCAGGATCTGCACAGCTGCAGCACAGCTGCCTCAGCATCCCCAGCTCAGGGGGAGGAAATGTGGGAAGAAACGGAGTCCATTTGGGATCAGGTTGCAGCCCAGCCCCAATAAATGCACATCCATCSCATTTTCCCTAACGGGGGAACCCAATCCTGGAGGTATCAGTGCATCTTTTAATGGCCTCGTCCTGAGAAACACAAGGATCCTGTTGAAATGGGGTTTTAATGGTTCTTCCTTTTCCCCTGCAGAGCCTTTTGAGCTGGGAAGGAGGCAGGGGGTGCTCGGAATGCTGGTTCTTTGTGGGCAGCCCTGTTAAAATCTGATTATCCTGGTTATCAGGCAGGAAGGGGGCTCTCCAAGAGAAAAAAAAGGGATTTTATTTCTGTTAAACAGCAAACCTGAAATGCATCACTCGATACCGTAACTGTGCTCAGTTCCCCCATTGCTGCCATTCCAAAAAAAAAAAAAAAAGGGAAGTTTGCCGCTCCCTTTAATGCCAAGAACTGCAGAAAAGGTCATTTGAAGTTTTACTGGCTCGTTAATTCGAGCTGTTCCCTCCAAGTGCATCTTTCCCATGCAAAGGCCCGGCCTAAAAATGTTCTTTGTTTGGGTTTGGAGATAAAGGGCTCATCCAGGGAGTCTGGAGAGAT
>NW_026623825.1:6604-15426 GCF_030028575.1 Malurus melanocephalus | reverse complement strand
TTAAGTGTAATTTGTGGCTGGTGGAGCCTTGGGGASAGGATAGTGGGAGGTGGAGGCTGCAGATCCAGAATCCCCTCGGGATCRCCCCCGCTCATCCCGGGGATCATCCTGACCCAGATTGTGAACACTGGAGCTGATGCCTTGGGATTTTTAGTTTCTCTATTTTCATGTGTCTCTATCTTGTATTTCTCCAGTACAGCACTAAAACTACCATTCTCTCATCTTTAGACAAAACAATCCCTCTCTGAGCTGAATCCAAGGACACCTCACTGCCTCAGAGCCCCAAAATATGGAAACATCAGTGAATTTAGGGTGGTCTGAAAAGATCATTGGAGAATTAAGACCCAATATGTTAATAAGGCAGAACTTATAAAAGGTGAAGATCTCGTGACCCAATGTCCATTTTGGGTGCAGCCTCAGGAGGAGGCTTTGTCTGCCCCCATATACCAGGGGGCCTGTTAGGACTGGATTAAAGTTGTCTATTCTCATTCTCTTAAATTTGTCTGCCCTCTATTTCAGATCAGCCTGGTTGATAAGGCATCAGAGCCTCCCTCCAACGGGGTTTTTATCTGTTCCCTGAGCGTGGGGAGCTACAATTTCCTCGGAAATTTCCTCATCTGCTGCCACATGATCTGGTTTGTTTTTGGTAATCTCCCTCACTGATCCTTTGGAGGAGTTCAGGAGGAGTTTATCACCCACCTGGCAACAGCTGGGAGAGAATCCAGGAATTTATCAGCCACCTGCACGACTCCAGAGCAAACATTTGYGGGGATGAGCAGCTTTTCCTTTCAGAAGCCGCCGCGTGTTCAGGGCAGACGTTCCTTATCTGGGGGATGTAACGCCATGGCCAAAGCWTTTCTGTTTCTATGGAATTCCTGGAATAGCATTGGATGGGGGAAGAGCAGGATGGCAGCACGAGCATTCCCTGGGAGTTTGCAGAGGGCTCAAGGCCACTCCCAGCTGGAATTGCTGTGCTCAGGAGTCCCCAAATGCTTCCAGAGCTTTGCAGGGTTTGGCTTCCTGATGCTCCAACCTCCTCCATCCTGAACTGGGATGGAAATTGGGTGTGGGATTTGTTGTGGTTTGAGCAGGGGATCCCCAATGGCTGAATCCTGCAATGGAAGGTCCTCAAGTCCAGCTCCTGCCACGAGGATTCCCAGCTTTCCACAATTCCAGGCTGCTCCCAGCCCTGTCCAGCCTGGCCTTGGGCACTGCCAGGGATGCAGGGGCAGCCACAGCTTCTCTGGGCACCCTGTGCCAGGGCCTCCCCACCCTCACAGGGAACAATTCCTTCCCAATATCCCACCCATCCCTGCCCTCTGGCACGGTGACCCCATTCCCTGTGTCCATTGCTCCATCCCTTGTCCCCTGTCCCTCTCCAGCTCTCCTGGAGCCCCTTCAAGCCCTGGAAGGGGCTCTGAGCTCTCCCTGGAGTCTTCTCCTGTCCAGGTGAGCACCCTCACCTCTCCCAGCCTGGCTGAGAGCATCTCCTTGGCCTCCTCTGGACATGCTCCAGCAGCTCCACATCCTGGTGTTGGAATTCCCAGAGCTGCAGCTCCTGCAGGGTCTCACCTCAGCAGAAGAGAAGAATCCCCTCCCTCCCTCCCTGCAGGAGGATTCCCTCTGCTCAGCTCCTGCAATCTCTGGTTGCCATCTCCCCTTTCCAGAAGGGTTTTTATTTTTTCCCTGTCAGTCTCTTGGACCTCATCCAAACCCAGGGAAATTGGGTGGAAATCCCAGCTGTGCTCKGGATGAGCCCCAGCCCAGGTGTTTGGTCACATCTGCACCCCTGGGCATTGCTGGCCCAGCATTCCCTCTGCAGCTCCAGGGAAATATTCCCAGCTTTTGATGTGCCACGTGTGCTGTCCTGTTCCATGGAGCAGGAATCATTGCGGGGAGCGGGAATCATTGCATGGAGTGGGAATCATTGCACCGAGTGGGAATCATTGCATGGAGCAGGAATTGTTCCATAGATTGGGATTTGTTCCATGGAGTGGGAATTGTTCCATGGAGTGGGAATTGTTCCGCCCAGGGGGAATCGTTGCACAGAGCGGGAATCATTGCATGGAGTGGGAATCATTCCATAGAATGGGAATTGTTCCATGGAGCAGGAATCATTCCATGGAATGGGAATTGTTCCATGGAGCAGGAATCGTTCTATAGAATGGGATTTGTTCCATGGAGCGGGAATTGTTCCATGGAGTGGGAATCGTTCCATAGAATGGGAATTGTTCTGTGGAGCAGGAATCATTCCATAGGATGGGAATTTTTCTGTGGAGCAGGAATTGTTCCATAGAATGGGAATTGTTCCATGGAGTGGGAATCGTTCCATAGAATGGGAATTGTTCTGTGGAGCAGGAATCATTCCACGCAGCGGGAATCGTTCCACACAGTGGGATTTGTTACATGGAATGGGATTTGTTCCATGGAGCAGGAATTGTTCCATGGAGTGGGATTTGTTCCATGGAATGGGAATCATTCCATAGAATGGGAATTGTTCTGTGGAGCAGGAATTTTTTCATGGAGCAGGAATATTTCCACTCCAATCTCCCTCATTTCGGGCAGAGGACRGCCCAGGCCCATTTCTCCAGCCTTGCTTTCATTAGTGCAGGGCTGCAGCTCATCAAGCCCCATAAATATTTATATCCTGAGCATTCCTCGCAGGATTCCAAGCCCTGGCCATGATTTAACGGGACACTTTGTGTTGTTTATTGTGCAACAGCTTTGCCATGGACGGGGAATTCTCTGGTGGTCATTGTGGACAGGGAGGCACGTTCCCTTCTCCATGTGTTCATGGTCCTTTTGGTCTCCTCCTGCCCTTCCATCGGCGTTTTTTGGGTGGGTGTGGATTGGGGATTCCCCGGTGGATGCGCCGAGTCCAAAGGATTTGTGGCTCTGCCAACCCCGAGCGCTTAAAAATCGGGAGTCGTTTCCAGAAAATCAGGGATTTGTCATAAATTAAGGGAGCTGGAGGGGGGTTTTGGCTCTTTTCCCAAAAGCTGCRGTTCTGGGTGAGATCATGGGATGGGTTGGGTGGGAAGGGACCTTGAAACCCCTCCAGTCCCATCGCAGACCCTCCCACTGTCCCAGGATGCTCCGAGCTCCGTCCAACCTGGCCTGGAGCACTCCCAGGGATGTGTCCCCTCATTYCAGGGGCAGGAAAAAACAAAGTTGGCTCTACTGGGGAAGGATTTRTTGGGATTTTAGTGGCACTCGGATTTTGGATCTTGTTCTTGCTGTTCCAATCAACCTGCATGGTCGTTAAGCCATCAGTGCCCATGGAGAGCTCTGGGAATGCAAATCATGGAATTATGGAGCCATTTCGAGTGGAAAAGACCTTTAAGATCATTGAGGCAAACCATGTCCTGAAGTTTTAGGTGTTTAACTGTTTATTTTATTTCTTTTTAAATGAGAAAATGGAAATAAAATGGGATTTCCTGAAGGTTTTTCTGGAGTTCTGTGGAGTGAATGGGATGTGTGGCTTTTGCTGATGTTTGTGCTCCCAAAAAATTCCCTGATTTGGTGCCTGAAGGAATCAGCTGCTGAAGGAGCCTGGCCATGTAATTCCCACATCACAGAATTCCTTCAAGACGCTTCCAGATTTTTTTTCTAAGCCTTTTATTTATTAGAATGAACTGGTTTTGGAGAATAAAAGGAGGCAGAATTAGTAGTATTAATTACAATTAATAATATAATTTATTATTAGTTACTATAAATTCTTAGTATTATTAATTATAATTGAGGATTATATTAGTAATTATTAATGCTATTTATTATTGTTATTTATTATCATCAGAAAGAAGTTCCTGGTGTAAACAAAAATGCAAACCCAAAGTCACTCCTGCTGAAGTGCAGACAGTTTTAATGAGTTAATCATCTTTATTTTGTTCAATTMGAGAAGATCTTCAAAATTTTACATTTTAAAAGACCATTAATTTTCCTTCTCTCTTTTCCCAGGCAGGATTATTGATTCAGCACGGTGCAAATTCCCCTCCTGAACTCCTGCTCCAGGTACTGCTTTTCCTTTGTTACATTCCTGCGCTGTTTTCCTGTTTTCTGCCAATTCCAGAGGTTTTAATCTTGGAAAAATTGCGCCGTGCTTGGATTTTAATTTTAATTTTGTGGTCRCCTTCCACTGGCATCCCAGATTTTAATTATAGGAAGAGGTGATGGGACCCTTGGAAATAGGGATGATGTTGTGCAGAGAGAATTGAGTGGTTGAGACCTTGAAAAACCCGGGATTTTTATTCCCAGTTGTTCCCAAAGCTGGTGGTGAAGGCCCTTAGGAATGGGGTATGGTTGTGCAGAGTGCCTTGAGGCTCATGGAGGTCTTGAAAAACCCAGAATTTTTATTCCCAGTTGTTCCCAAAGGTCATGGTGAGGGCCTTTGGAAACCAAGATATTGTGCAGAGTGAATCGAATGGTTATGGATGTCTTGGAAAACCCAGAATTTTTATTCCCAGTGTTCCCAAAGCTCATGGTGAGGGCCCTTGGAAATGGGGATATTCTGTAGAGTGAATTTAATGGTTATAGAGGCCTTGGAAAACCTGGGAATTTTTATTCCCAATTGTTCCCAAAGGTCATGGTGAGGGCCTTTGAAACCAGGATATTGTGCAGAGTGAATCGAGGTTCATGGAGGCCTTGAAAACCCCAAAATTTTTATTCCCAATTGTTCCTGAAGTTGCAATGAGGGTCCTTGGAAATGCAGGGAAGGGTCAGGGGTGTTGGGGTGGCTGTGRAGGGGAGCCTCGTGTTCCCCACCAAACCATGGAGCATTATTTTTATCCTATTTTTATTCCCATTTTTCCTCTCCAAAAGATGTCAGAAAATAGAAGCTAATACAAAAAAAGGGCTAAAAAAAATGAGAGCACAAGAGATTGAAAAGCTCTTAATGGACTGCATTTCTGAAGGGAAAAATAAAATAAATGGAGTGACTCGGTATTTATGGAGTAGGATCGTTCAGAGAGAGAAAAGTTTGGAAACAAAAGGATAAGATAGAGTGARAATCCAGGCTGGAAGCTAAACCCGAGCTTTGGCCAGAGCCCAGGGTGTGTGAGGGAATGGCCACGGAGGGTTTGGGTCTCCTGCTGCTCCTCAAAATTTGGGATTTGGGTCCAAGGAGCTCTGATTTTAGGATTTGTGCAGTTTTGGGGCTTTACAGAGCGAGGTGAGGGGGGAAATGGGATCAGTGGGGTGGTGCAGGAGGTCAGCACGGATGAGTTCATGGTCCCTTCAGGACTCACAGCTTTGTGAGGAAACGCACTCGAAAATCCTCTGGTGTTCCCAAGGAAGGGATTGTTGTTCCTGGAGATTTACAGGAGATTCACACGGAATGTCCTTGGCTGCTGTGTCCCAGCAGGAAGAGCTGGCTCTGGGGTCCCTGGGCTGTCCCAGCAGGAGCTGAACCAAAAAAAATAAAATAAAAATGTGCCCAAGTGGTTCCTGGGGCTGTCCTGAGCCAGCTGTGGCCACTGGGCTGGCAGAGCAGTGGCCCCAGGGTGGCAGTGCCACTGCCCAGTGCGTTTGGGATGCCAAATTCCTAATGCCACCCGGCCCAGAAAGAGGGAAAACCCCCCAAAAAAGCAGCCAGGATGACTGGACTGCGGAATGTTTTATCCCCTGAGCTCCAAGATTGGAAAAGTTCCCCTGGGAACGGGTCTGGGGCGCAGCTCTGGGACGGTGCTCTCCTCGGGGCAGCCCCACAGCCGTTTCTCTTTATCCCAAAAAAAAAGCAATTTCCTGCCCGTGCTTCCCGGGAATCCACAGCAGCACGGGAATGTGGCATCTGTCAACACGGGCTGCAGGGGAGAGCGGGGCTGGACAGGGGGATCGAGCGGGTTTGGAATAATAAAACAGCCCGGGGAATATGGGATGGACACCGGGATTTGGGAATCAGGGGGATAGAGAGTATTTGGAATAATGAAACATCCCTGAGCCTGGGGAGGATGGGATGGACACCGGGATTTGGGAATCAGGGGGGCTGATCGCGTTTGGAATAATGAAATATCCCTAGGGACGGGAAGGGTGGGATGGACACCGGGATTTGGGAATTGGGAATAATCAAACACCCTGGCTGCTCCCTGAGCCCAGTGGGAATTGGGAATCAGGGGGAATCAAACGTGTTTGGAATAATGAAACATCCCTAAGGATGGGGAGGATGGGATGGACACCAGGATTTGGGAATTGCGCATAATCAAACACCCCGGGCTGATCCCTGAGCCTGGGGAGGATGGGATGGACAGTGGGATTTGGGAATCAGGGGGGATCGAGCATGTTTAAAATACTGAAACATCCCTGAGCCCGGGGAGGATGGGATGGACACCGGGATTTGGGAATCAGGGGGGCTGATCGCGTTTGGAATAATGAAACATCCCTAGGGACGGGAAGGATGGGATGGACAGTGGAATTTGGGAATTGGGAATAATCAAACACCCCAGCTACTCCCTGAGCCCAGGGAGGATGGGATGGACAGAGGGATTTGGGAATCAGGGGGGCTGAGCGTGTTTGGAATAATGAAACATCCCTGAGCCCGGGGAATATGGGATGGACACTGGGATTTGGGACTCAGGGGGGCTGAGCATGTTTGGAATAATGAAACATCCCTAGGGACGGGAAGGATGGGATGGACACCGGGATTTGGGAATTGGGAATAATCAAACACCCCGGGCTGCTCCCTAAGCCCGGGGAGGATGGGATGGACAGAGGGATTTGGGAATCAGGGGGATAGAGAGTGTTTGGAATAATGAAACATCCCTAAGGATGGGGAGGATGGGATGGACACCAGGATTTGGGAATTGGGAATAATCAAACATCCCGGGCTGATCCCTGAGCCCAGGGAGGATGGGATGGACAGAGGGATTTGGGAATCAGGAGTTCAGGGGACGAGAGCAGAGCCCAGCCCGTGGTGGCACAAGGCAGGGCTGGGGTTGCTGAAAGGGGCAGATTTTTGTAGGATTTAGTTTGGGGCAGCTTTGGTRCTGTGTGAGCGCTCTGACACCTCACTGGTAATTTGGGGTTTTGGCCAGAACCCTGTCCCCATCCCCCTTCTCCTCCTGTTCCCCTTTCTCCTGTCCCCCTTTCTCCTGTCCCCACTGTTGCACCCCAAAGTGTTGGCACCCGTTGGAATCACAAATTGGAGACCCCGGAGTTCCACTCAAATTTCCAGCCTGTTACTTTCCCACTGGATTTAATCCGAGTTTATGGATCAGTTTGGTTAAACTTTGAGTACTGGGCTAAATTTGGATTCGTTTTCGCTCCTGGGAGCCTCCTGAAGGGTTTTTAGGCTCTGTGGAGTCTCCATCACACCTGATTTATGCCGTGTGTCCCCATCAGGATAAACTTGTCCTGAGTCGGCTCCTCTCTTGTAATGCAAAGGTTTTTGATAAATTTGTTTAACCCTTAAGTACTGGGCTGAATTTGGATTAGTTTTCGCTCCTGGGAGCCTCCTGAAGGATTTTAGGTGCTGTGGATTTTCCATCACACCTGATTTATGCCGTGCAGGTTCCCCCAGCAAGATAAACTTGTCCCGAGTCAGTTCTTCTCTTGCAATGCTGAGTTTTTCTATAAATTTGTTTTAACCGTAAGTACTGGGCTAAATTTGAATGATTTTTCCCTGCTAGTTTTGATCTGGGAGTCTCCTGAAGGTTTTTAGGCTCTGTGCAGTCTCTATCACTCCTGATTTATTCCCCCAGCAAAACCCCTTTGTCCCGAGTCAACTCCAGCCTAAAAAAAATAGAAATTCTGCTAATTCAGGGGAGATAAAAACCCCGATTATCAGCACTCCCTGCCCGAATATCAGCACTGCTGTGCAGGGGAGCTCCTGAAGGATGTGAGGATGCCGATTTTGGCTCCAGGTGCGATCCCAGAGCAGCAGGGATGGGTGTTTTGTGCAGAGCTGACAGAACAGTGCCCTCTCGTGTGCTGCTCGGAGCTGCGGTCCTTCCTTCCCCAAACCCCTCCTGCATTTTTGGGAGCGTGGAGGAGGAGTTCAGCCCGACCTGTGTGTGCAGGTGATTTGTGGTTTTTTTTCCTCTCTCAGGCTCTTTTGTGGCTGAGGTTTCAAAATGTGGAAATGAATGAGCGCTTTTAAATACTTTACAGTTCAATACACTGATTTTTATTTTTTATTTTAATAGGGAAAAAGCCTCATGGTTCTATTTTATTTATTTTTTTTCTGTGTGCAGTGGCAGCATCTGAGCTCACGTGCCAGGAACAGGTTAAAGGAGAGATCCCAATTACAGAATGGTCCCAAAAAACAGAAAATCAGCATTAATGTTTGCATTTCTGGGCGTGTTTGGGTTGGGTTTTCCTCATCGTTGTCTATCACAGCAGTGGGACTGTTTGGAGCGCTCAGTGAGGTTCAAATCCTTGTTTTTTCCAGCGATTTTTCAGGTTCCAAACCACGGGGGGGACGGTTCCTGTGCTGCTCTTTGGGCACAACCTCCCAGTTCAGCCCAGTTCCTCCATCACTTCACTGCCTGGGGATCATAAATCACATGAAATTCCTCATCTGATGGAATCCTGAAGGTTGGGAAAGCCCTCCAGGATCATCCCTTGCAGTGCTGGTCCTGCTGCTGCTCCCTCTCCATTTATTATCCTGTCTCTCTCTTGGCTGCTCTCTGCATGATCTAAGTCTGGTTCTTCCCTCAGGGATTTCTCAGGGTGAAGYTCTCCAGCCTGGAGCCCTTATCAGCTCCGTGGACAGATGTTRTTTTATATCTGGGCAGATCTGGAGAAATCAGCCTCATTCCAGGACTTTGAGGGGTTGGAAAAGCTGCAGCGCTTTGGGGCTGACCCTATAACTGCACCTACAAATTGATATT
>NW_026623825.1:0-5883 GCF_030028575.1 Malurus melanocephalus | reverse complement strand
CCAGCCCTACTCTGGTGAAGCAGCCCCAGGATTTTGTGGCTTTTGCCGGGAAGTTTTTCGCTGACACTGAGGTTTGTTCGCAGCAGATTCAGCTTTCGGTGATGAAAAGTTCCTCTCTTGGATTTCAGATTTATGGTTTGGATTTATTTGGTTGTATTCCCTGTTTTTGACAGTTTACAGGCTCTGGGAGGGTCAGTCCATAGAAAACCAAACCCCTTTTCAATTCTGGATGCAGCTGCAAGCTGAGGTTATGAGCAATATTTTGGATATCAAGTTCTGTCTGTTGAGGAAATGCCAGTTTGAGGGAATTGCACATGGAGCCCCTTCCCAAATTTGTGCTTGGAAATGCAACAGACGGAGCTGATCCCTGTGCTCAGTAAATGGGAACACGAGTTGCAGCTTGCACAGTGAGCTTCCAGCTTTATATTCCCATTTTTAACTCCTAGGAAAACTTTTGGAAATGAAAATCAATCCCATAAACCCACGGAAGACCTTTGTGGCCCCACGGCTACAGCGAGCACAGACATTTAAGAGATGGTTTTCATATGCATGGAGTCATCTTAGAATTCTGGAAGGGAACAGTTTGTCTGGGATTCATAATAAATTATTCATCCTTTTATTACCATAATAATCGCTTTTTATGGTTACTCAAGTGAATGTTATTATGAAAGCACAGAAAAATCTATTAATTATTTTCCAGGATTTTGTAGTATTTCATTTTTTTCCTGGAGTTTTTTTTTCCCAGTCTGGGGGGTGTTTTGATGTTATCACAAAGCAAAGCAGGTTTTTTTTTGGGTTTATTTTTTCTTTCCCCCAAAGATAAAAGTCTCTCTGCGCACTTGTTTTGTGTATCAGAGCTGGAAGAACATGAGAACAATTTCTCCAGGGAAAATGCCAGTCTGGAGGCCTTTTGGTCCCTGTGGATTCTGGGGGTGTTTTGTGTGGATACAGAATTGATTTATGGAAAATCACAAACATGGGGTGGGGTCTTAAAAATGAGAGATGTTACCTTGTGCCAGGAATTAGTCTGGAATGGAGGATTTCCCTCTTTGATAGGAGGAGAGTTTAGTGTTGATTAATAGGAGCCTCCAGGGCCTGAATTTGTCCAAATTTTAACGGGGATTTGTGTTAAATTGATACATTTTTGTTCACGACCCTGTTGTTGGAGGGCTGGACATTTGCTGGTTGTTTTTTCCCCAAWCAGTGATTCCTTGGTGGATCAGCAGCTCCCAATGATTTTTATTTCCATGTCCATGGAGGGTGTCCCTGCCCTCACCTGAAAAGGATTTGAGGTCCTTTCCATCCCAAACCRTTCCAGGATGTTCTGGAATTKGCTCTGAGCATGGACTRGGTTGTGCTTTGGGGTTTGGGATAATTCTGCCTTTGGAAGGAAAAGCCYTATGGAACGGGGTTGAACCATGGTGGTGGTAGAGGCTGAGGGAGTGGGGAAGGGAGGGGAAAATCTGGAATTTTGGGTTTGTTTTAATGGGCTGGGTCTCATCCCATGCAAAGTTTGATGCTCTGTGGCTCTGGGGAGCGCTGAGCACCAGGAAATCTTGGAATAATCCAGGGATAATCTGGGAATTTTGTGATGAGATTGGTTCATTGGCCAGAGCCCGGTGCTGGTAACACCAAAGTCATGGTTCAACCCCTGAATGGCCACTGAGGGCTGGACTGGATGGTCCTGTGGAATCCCACTGGGAATATCCAGAGACCTGGAAATGCAGTGGGAATGGGTAAAGCTCCCAGAGCTTCTGTGCCCTGCAAAAAAAAAAACAGCTTTTAGGGAAATCAGGTTTGTGTTTTGAAGGGTCCTTGATGGATGTGTCCCCATGGTTCCAGCATCCTGGGCTGCAGCCTGGATCCCTCAGCAGAAATATTCTGGGACGGGGTCACCTTGTGGGGCTGGGGTCACCTTGTGGGGTCAGAGTCACCTTGTGAGGATGGGGTCACCTTGTGGGACAGGGTCACTGTATGGGGCCGGGGTCACCTTATTGGGTCGGGGTCACCTTGTAGGGCTAGGGTCACCTTGTGGGAATTGGGTCACCTTGTGAGGATGGGTCAGAGTCACCTTGTGGGATCGGGGTTACTTTGTGGGACAGGGTCATCTTGTGGGGCCAAGGTCACCTTGTAGGGTCAGAGTCACCTTGTGGGGTCAGGATCATTTGTGGGCTGGGGTCACCTTGTGGGGTCGGGGTCACCTTATGGGGCCAGGGTCACCTTGTAGGGCCAGGGTGACCTTGTGGGGCTGTGGTCACCTTGTGGTGATGAGGTCACCTTATAGGGACAGGGTCATCTTGTGGGGTCAGGATCACCTTGTAGGGACAGGGTCACCTTGTAGGGACAGGATCACCTTGTGGGGTCAGGGTCACGTTGTGGGGACAAGGTCACTTTGTAAGGCCAGGGTCACCTTTGGGCTCAGGGTCACCTTATGGGGCTGGCGCAGAGCCAGCCCAGGGCACTCAGGTTCCCCATCCCAGGGTATTCCAACCCTTCCAACTCCCAGAAAATCCTGGATAAATGCATTCTAGGCTGTTTTATGGTGCTTCCTTCTCCATGGCCCAGCAGCCCAGAAGGAGAAGATCCAGTAGCCCTTTGGCCACCTGGCTTTGCTGTTGGCTCGTTGTCACCTGGGACGTGGCTCCTGGAGAAGCTGCCAAGAACTGAATCCTTCCCAAATTCTTCCCTGCCAAATGCCAGGGAGCTGCTGCTCCCATTTTTTTTTTTTTTCCCTGCTCTGAGTTTATTATGTTAATGGGGAAGAAGTGCTCAAAGGCCTCGGTGGTTGCTCAGTGTAGCCTTTGGCACCACGAGTGGTGGGACAGGAGCCAGCAGAAGTGTGAAGAGCCCGACAAAAACACATGGAAAATATCTGGGATTATATAAACGGGCTGAGTGCCTGTGCCTCGAGTGCTGCCTCTCGTTCCAGGCAGGTCCTCCCACCGGGATGGCAGGAAAAGCAGGAATTTGGGGAGCAGGGAACAGGGGCAGCGGGTGAGGGGCTTGGAGGTGGTTTGGAGGTGTTTGTTTTGGAGGTGGTGTTTTGGAGATGTGTTGGAGGTGCTTTGGAAGTGTTTTGGGGGTGTTTTGGAGGTGTTTTGGAGGTGTTTGTTTTGGAGGTGTTGTGGTTTGGAGGTGTTTTTGGAGGAGATGTTTTGAGGGTGTTGTTTTGGAGGTGTTTTGGAAGTGTTTTGGGGGTGTTGTTTTGGAGGTGTTGTGTTTTGGAGGTGTTTTGGAGGTGTTTTGGAGGTGCTTTGGAGGTGCTGTTTTGGGGGTATTGTTTTGGAGGTGTTTGTTTTGGAGGTGATGTTTTGTGTTTTGGAGTTGTTTTGGAGGCGTTTTGCAGGCATTTTGGAGGTGTTTTGGGGGTGTTTTTGAGGTGTTTTTTTGGAGGTGTTTTGAAGGAGGTGTCTTGGAGGTGTCTTGGGGGTGTTGTTTTGGAGGTGTTTTGGGGGTGTTTATTTTGCAGGTGATGGTTTTGGAGGTGTTTTGGAGGTGTTTTGGAGGTGGTGTTTTGAAGGCATTGTGTTTTGGAGGCATTGTGTTTCAGAGGTGTTGTTTTGGAGATGTCGTTTTGGAGGCGTTGTTTTGGAGGTGTTTTGTTTTGGAGGGGTTTTGCAGGCGTTTTGCAGGCGTTCTGGAGGTGTTTTGGGGGTGTTTTGGGGGTGTTGTTTTGGAGGTGTTGTGTTTTGGAGCTGTTTTGGGGGTGTTTTGGAGGTGTCTTGGGGGTGTTATGTTTTGGAGGTGTTTTTGGAGGTGCTGTTTTGGGGGTGTTGTTTTGGAGGTGTTTTGGAAGTATTTGTTTTGGTGGTATTGTTTTGGAGGTGCTTTGGAGGCGTTTTGGAGGTGTTGTGTTTTGGAGGTGTTGTGTTTTGGAGGTGTTGTGTTTTGGAGGTGTTTTGGGGGTGTTTTGGAGGTGTTTTGGAGGTGTTTTGTTTTGCAGGCGTTTTGCAGGCGTTTTGGAGGTGTTTTGGGGGTGCTGTGTTTTGGAGGTGCTGTTTTGGGGGTGTTTTGGAAGTGTTTGTTTTGGAGGTATTGTTTTGGAGGTGTTTTGGAGGTGTTTTGGAGGCGTTTTGGGGGTGTTTTGGAGATGTTTGTCTTGGAGGTGGTGTTTTGGGGGTGTTTTCGAGGTGGTTTGAAGGTATTGTTTTGGAGGTGTTTTGGAGGTGGTGTTTTGTTTTGGTGGTGTTTATTTTGTAGGCGTTTTGGAGGTGTTGTTTTGCATGTTTTTTTGCAGGCTTTTTGCAGGTGTTTTGGAGGCGTTTTGGAGGTGTTTTGCAGGTATTTTGGAGGCATTTTTGAGGCATTTTGGAGGTGTGGGAAGGAAGGAGAGGCGCTGATTGAGCATTCTGTGTGAGAACACACAGAAAGATAAGTCCCTGGACAGGGAAATCCCCAAATTGGGCTGTCACATCAGGGGGATGCTGCAGAGCCAGCCTGGGACTGTGAGCTCCACAGCTTGCCACTGAAATAAGAGTTAAATTACATTTAAAAACCTTCAAAACCCGTGAAAAACTCCAAAAATGAAACTAAAAAAAAAAAAAAAAAAAAAAACCAGCAAAAATCCCAACTAAATATCCAGGAGTAGAAATCCCAAGGAAATGGGAATGTTTTAGTGGTGGCTGGGTTAATGGTTGGATTCTGTGTTCTGAGAGGGCTTTTCCACCATTAATGATTCCCAAGATGAGCACAGGGATTTCGACCTCAGCAGAAATGGTTGGGGTTTGTCATTTACTGTCGTAATTTGGGGGAGTTTCTTCCTCTCCACGCGGTGCCAAGGGCGGGTGCTGGTGGAGCACAGGTGAAGATTCTTGCCAAGAGATCTGGTTTTACCTGTGGAACATCTGAGTCATTTCAGGAAAATTCTCTTTGTAATTTCTTTTGTTCTTCCAGGGGTTTGGGGCTTTTGAGGACAGAGAACCCTGTGGGCTCTCCCCTTTCCATCCTCCCAGGAATATCCTACCTCCATCCCTCCCCTCCTCTCCATCCCCTACCTCCACCAAATTCCATCTGCCCTTAACTGACTTTTCCCATTCTGCTGAGTGTGCGACCTCCCAAGATTACCCTGAGTTCTTGGGGAATTGAAAATCAATTTCTGTGTCTTGGTGGAGCTGCCAGGGATTGAATGCCACAGCTGGAATCCATCCTCTGGTGTCTGAGGGTATCGTGCCCACCTGAATCACCTTTCCAGCAGTGCCTGAGATGTGCTGGGCATCGTTCCCTGGCAGCTCCTGGTGGGATTGGGAAGCAGAAAGGATGGAGTCGATGCTGACTCGGCCACATCTGGCAAAAATCTGGTKGTGGAGCAAGAGGGAAACGCTGGCTGGTCAGAATTCCTGGGTGTCCTCATCCCTGACAAAAGCTGAGCTCTGCTGTTTATAAAAAGGATTGAGGGCCTGGGCTTGGGCTTAGTCAGCTGCTGCTCCCTGGGAACGAGGAGGGGGGGTTGTTTCTCCATCTAATCACTCGCAGGCTTGTGATTACAACATTTAATGATGATGGCCGAGGTCAGTTTTTAATTAGCCGAGCCACATGATGGGCTCTGGCGGTGCCAGCACAGCCTTTCCCTGCTGATGTCTGGGATGGTGWTCATGAGGAGCAAAACCCGGGTGCAATCCTGGGTTTTTTATGGGTTAAACACTGTGACATTTCCCAATCCCGAGCTGTGATCCGGGTTGAGTCCCAGACTTTGTCCAGTGGGCTGGGGAGTGAGCAATAAATCAGAAAATAACGCTGCAGAAGGTTTGGGAAGCTGGCAGTGCTAGCAGTGCTCACATGATCCCAGGTCGGGCTGCTGCCGATTGAATCACATGTTTTTGTCCTGGTAACAACCAAAAACACCGCAGTGCTTCCCAAAATCCTTAAATAGAGTGGAACCTCCAG
>NW_026623824.1:357974-393618 GCF_030028575.1 Malurus melanocephalus | reverse complement strand
GCCACCCAGCTCTGTTCGCACTTTTTGCCCCCCTGCTCTGTTCACTGCTGCTTTGTTGGATGTGCCAAGGGGGCAGGCAGTGGGGAGAACATCGGTGTCTTTCAGCCTGCAAATTTATTGCTCATTCTCCTCCTCTCACTTTCTTACTAAGCAATTCTGACCTATCCGCTGGGCTGTCCCGGCACCGACTAGCGTCTGCTGCTTGCAGTCACATAGAATGGGTGTACTTTCCCCGGAAAACTCTCAGCCCGTGTCTGAAATTACGTTTCACGTTTACAAAGCCGGCATTCGGGTGGGGCGGTGCAGGCTAAGGGTCCGTCCTGCACAGGGGCGAAGGAGCGGTTCGCTCCCGTCGCGGGACCGCAGCTGCCGGCGGCGGAGAACGGACGCCTCGCTCGCAGCCCGGGACTACAACTCCCGGCGGGCACTGCCGGCGGCGCAGCGATCGACGCAGAGACCGGCGAGGTGTATGAGTGGTTGTGGGGCCGGGGCGGACGCGCGGGGCCGTGCGCCGGGGTAGCGGGATGTGCGCGCGGAGCGCCCGGCGCCTCTGCCGCGTGGGACGGAGCCGCGGGAGCGACGCTGGAGGGGTGAAGCCTCCGTCTGGCCGCCCGCATGGAGCTGAGCAGCGCGGAAGGGGCGTCTCGGTTCCTCGGCCTCACTCAGCGGTACCGGAGGCGGGGGCTAAGCTCGGGTGGGGTGGGGCGTGGCGCGTTGCCGACACGGGATGGCGGAGAGGAAGGCGGTGCTTTGCTTCCTCCGGCCGGGGGCCGGCGGGCCGCCGGGCCGAGGGGCGGTGCAGACTCCCGCGGCTGCTCCTGGGGCTAGCGGAGCAGCAGGAGCCCCCGAGCTGCAGCCGTCTCCTTCCAGGACTCCTGCAGGTGGTGCGGACGGAGTCGGACGGGCGTCTTCAGAGTCGTTTTCGCAGCGTATTCAGCGTTGCGCTGGTACAAGCTGATAGCGCTGGGATATCGCTGCAATTACACGATTGCTGAGAGCTTTTGCGCTTGTGACTCTATCTTAAATGAAAACAGATTGACCGATACTGACAAGTAAACGTATAGATGGTAAGGAGAATGTCAAGCCCAAGAGACGTGCAGGCTACGTCCTTCTCATCACACAGGTGTAATCTGCAAACTCACCCCCTTCTGCCGCTACCCTCACGCCCCCCTAAATAAAGTGCTTTCCAGTGTCGAACTTCTAAAAGACCACACTTGTGATTTGACGGCTAGCATCCTAAAAACGTCTACTTGTAGATGACCAAATACATTTCATCGTGCTTTTTTGTTCAACTTCTCAGAGTGTTTTGTAGAGGCTTTTGTTGAAATGGGAGGAAACTAGTCCTCTCCCCTTCGGCATTACTGTTCATTTACACGACTGAACCTGTGTTTCCAGACAAGTGGGAAAGGGAGGTGGAGCATACTGTACATGCTGTACAAGTGCACGTAAGCTGGCTGGTTTTATTCCTGTGAATGAAAGTGCATCTGTATTTAAATACTTTGCAATGTAAGTAAGTTTGAAATTATTAAACCCAGTTGATCTAAGGCGCTGATAAACTAACCTCTTCAGTTCTGCCAGTTCATCTTACTAGCATGGAAACTACTCTTAAACTCTCATAACTGGAGCAGCAGTTTTTCTTACATGGATCACATCAGGACCGAGGAAGGATATCATTCAGTGAAGGAAATTAATATGAGCAGTTTATTCTAAGCAGAGTGTCTTTTTTAAATTAGTGGATGCAAAATGTCAGAGAGTTGAGTAGAAATCTGGGTGGGAAACGAGAACGGAGAGCCAAAGAGCTGYGCAGGCAAAAATTCCTTAGGGAATATAAGCGCTTATGAAAATCGCTTGATTATGTGATCCGTACCTATGCGCAAGTTGAAGCTAAGATGCCTAGTTTCTGTGATGTTGTCTCTGTAGCATTTGCTTTGGTGTGACATTCTGCTTTAATTACCGGATATGAAGCAGATGTTATGCAATATGAAGGAGTTAGGTTGAGAAGAAGCAGAGATTAGCACTTGGGTATAATTCCGATTTTTAAAAGGACTGCTAGTGTGTTTGAAGGTTCTGTATGTTTTAGCTAGTTTGAATTGGGACGCAGACGAATGAGATTCCTGATGTCAAAGCGGTCTTGTTTTAGTCATTAGTTCAGATACATTCCTGGTTTTTTAATTATTTACAGTGGTGTCAGAAAAATGCTTTTGATAACAAAGGGTGTGCTTTGTGGCAACACAGTATATGTCCTCAAATTATTGGAATGTCGTTTGTGAAGAGGTGATGCTTAATGTGATACGATGGTATGTGGCTATATGGGGTAATGCAGATAAATGTTGAGCTTCACATTCTGATTCCAAGACTGCTTATGTTTGCTATCTTTTTGGAGGCAATGGAGGGAAACCTCTGAAATACTGTTGTTTCCTGAGGCTTTTGGATTAAAGTACCAGTTTAGTTGGTTTTTGTGTGTAGGCTGAAAAAAGACTGAAAAATCAGGAGCCACATACTAAGTGTGGTCTTGCTGAGTTACATAGTGCAGTTGTCRTATCTGGGGCCTTAAGTTTACATTTTCCACGTTTATAAGCCACCATGTGCTTTCTAACTCTGATTGCATCTTGCCTAAGTATTAAATGTAATCATAGCTTTTGCTTCCGGTCACGTCGCAGATGTTTCCTTTGGGAGTAATGTGAAAGCCAGATTGCAAWGGCTGCTAGAAGTCGTGAATGCTGTAAGAAGCGTACCCTGCGGCAATGACTTTATACGCTGCAAACCTTCAGAGATTATATTTCAGCAGAGATTACATTTTTTTTAATGGCAGGATATAGCATTGCGTGAAAGGTAAGGCTGCTTGATTCGTGTACACTGATGAAGCRTTTCTGTTCCAGCTCTGTCTCTGAAGATCTGGGTTGCAGACGTGGAGAGTTTAGCAGAAAACATTATGGATCTGTGGAGCTCGTAAGTTTACATAGTCTGTCCTTCGGTTTATCGGCTTATAATGCAGAACTCTAATCCTTTCCGTTTCCAAGTAAAAAAAAAAATTGATCCAGTTTGGAAAATACATTTTCAAGGCTGGACTCGAAAGTTGTTAGCTCATGTAAAGTGGTTTCAGAATAGATATTAATCATATCTGTGACAGGAGGTGTTTTCACTGCTTTATTTGTTAATACTTCACTATAACAAAAGAAGTAGTGTTCCATAAATACCGTGTTTACCTCATGTTTGAAGCTGAGCCTTTTTGCCTCATAGAAGCTGAAGATGGCAAAATATTACRGTAGTATTTAATGAACTATTTGTAATTATAAAAGTTGTAAACTGTATGCATGCTCACATGTGTACACATGTAGGTATGTAATTTCGTATGTACGTGACTCATAACAGTGAGAGAGGGTTTAAAACTAAACTAACTGGTCAGAATTAGAGTTTTGAGAAACGGTTCCCTACAAACTGTCAGTTATTATGCATTCTCTTGAAATGCAAAGATTAACTTGGAACTTCTTTTTTCTCATACATAAATTTCTTCTCCGGTGTGAAAATATGTCACCAATTCAAACAGTGTCATTCTGATTACAAGGTCATAAAAAATTATATAAATTTACTGTAGTAAAGCAGAGGTGAGGAGAAGTTAGGAAAGTGAACACCAGCTCTCTTAGTGTGGGAAAAAAAATCACCAGTTTTCTACTAGCTGCAGTTGTAAATTTCAAGTGCTTGGGTAGTATATTTACTAAATGTATGTACATTGAGTTTCAATTAGTGGCTTAGTTGCTGGAAGTTGCACTGCCATGAGCACCAGGTATCTTTCATTTCTTTTCATGCCGTCCACATAACAGAAGAAGTGTTCTAGCACAAAAATGCAAGTAAGCTGTTTTCTGCTAAGGGGCTCTTTCATTCCTAGTGCTTAGATTCTTTTGCTGGGAAAAACAGTAGTTACTTGTACTTACAAATTCACAGCATGTGCACACAAATGGTCTTGTTTATTGGTGGTTTTCCTTAAAATTCTGCTAGCGTTTTAGTGGTTGCTTTTCTTAAAACTCTGCTAGCATTTGAGGGAAGTGTGTCTTCTTTGGCGTACAGATACTTGAATGTTCTTGTTGCCCTTTCATGTTCATAAATGTTTAACACTTTCCTTGTTTTGTGTTTCCTACAGTAGCATCTCACTCATGTCTCATTACAGTTTTTACTGGACCAATCAAAATCTTTACTCAAATTGGTAATAGCAGGGCGGATCTCTTCTCTGTGGGGAGTCACAATGCCCAGAACAAAAACAAACGGTAGTAAGCTTTGATTGCTGATTGTATGGCTGGTTTTGGAAACAAAGCCTCTATCTTAAACTCTCTTATAGCTTATATCCAGTGATGCTGACGGAGCCATTCAAAGAGCTGGACGGTTCCGTGTGGAAAATGGCTCCTCTGGCGAGGTAAGTGCCTAGAAATACTCATAGAAAGCTGAAAAAATTATTTGGGTTCAATCATTTTTCACTTCTGAAAGATGTAGTTGCAGCCAATTACTAAAGAGGAGGACTTTGAAAATTCTAAATAATGAAAAAATGTAAGGGTTTAAGAGGAATAAGGTGGTGGTTTTTCTCCCTGCCTTAGGTCCTTATTCAAGAGTATGCAGCCTCAACAATTTCATTTTTTAGTGGGAAAAGAGGGCATTTTGTTTCGTGTTGGTAGCATTTTTGCTGTCTCGATCATGTTAGGAGAAAAATATCTCCAAATGACATTTGGCAGTCTGTAGTTCATCAGTTCATATTGCTATCCCAGTGGTACTACAATGCTCAAGCTGACCTCTGAGCTTTAAAGTTTGCTCCCTGATGTCATGAGGTTGTAGCTTCATATTTTTGGACCCTTAGTTGTCTTTTGGCAGATGTGCTTATCTATGCATACGGGATAAAGAGGTTGAGTGGAGTCACAGAGAGTCATTCCCTTCGTCTTTCTCGCTCCTAAACTCAAACTTGTCTCTCTGCAAGTATTCCGCTGACACTTAGGTTTCCACTTACCTTCCTTTGCAAAATTTTTCATCTGTAAATGCTGTCCTAATATGGAATCAAAGAAGACCTCATATTCTAGAAATACTTGTAAGATCTTAGTAAGTCTATATGGAGCTAGTAGCAACAGCAAGCTGTTGCCGATCACCCCTATGCATCGTCACTGGATGCAGAGTTGAAAACAATCTAAACTGTTTTGCTTTGAATCTTTGAGGGCTCATGTTTGGTACTCTGTGTTTTTAGCTCAGTTTCATGCAGTTCAAAAGCTGATTGGCTTGTATCACGAAAAGATTCGGAGAGCAGATGATGAATGGCCACGTGGTGAATGCATACACATAATGGCTTCTTCTTCACGTATGTTTCCAATTCATAGTTGGAAAGGACTCGAGGGATGCTTGGGAATTTACCTTAATTTATGAGAAACAGCACTGAAGAGCTTCCAAAGCATGTTTACCATGCTTCCAAAGGGTGCAGAGGAGACTTTGAGGATTAATTTTGGAAGAACTGAGAAAAATGAAACCTGAAAATGCTAGTTTATTTAAGTTTTAAAAATGTTCGCCTTCAAATTCCACATTCAACTACCATCTGTTCACTGACATTCTAAGACGTGACCCATAACAGTGGTAACAGTAGGATAACACTTAGCCCTTTAGGCAGAAAATGGAAGAAAGGGTAAATGAGAGGCAGAAATTTTTATTTCTGCTACACACCAACTGGCATCACAATAATTCTTTGCTTTTTGAAAAGCAGTGTACGGGTACAATTTCGAGTGAATCGGCGAGTCTTCATTTGCTTTTGCCTCTGTTTTGTCCTTTTTTTCCTCACTTGGCATTAAATGTAACAGTCTCTCGTTTCTATTTCAGAATACGGACTACGCTCCGGCTACGTGGCACAGAACGGATGTGCATTTGGAAAACCCAGAGCATCATACAAGATGGTACTTGAAATATTTCTTAGGGAAAGGTAATTCTTTTTTTGCAGATGGATTGGAGGTTGGATCACTGAAAATGTGATGTAGCTTTGACTTGTTATTATTTCAGTAGGGGAAAAAAAAAAGTATGTTTAGTATTAACAGTTTAGTATTAAACCATTTTCTGTTCCGTACAGAAAACAAGTAATTGTTTCATGTGTTGGTGACCTGAAAACGGGACGGGTTTCTGTAAGGAATGAAACCCTTGCTACCAAAAAGGGATGTTTCAAAACCCTTCCTGGCTTTGAGGCCTCCACCGATCTCTTGCGGTGTTTTCTTTAGACGTCTGTATATAACTTATTTATACATAGTTATTTATRCAGACAATTGTACATTTTTACGTATGATGGCATATATTTACGGGTGTTTCTCTGAGTCTGCGCATGAGCGGGTGGCTGCGTATTCTTCATGGCTGATCACACTGCTTGCTTTTCTCCCAACAGTTCATCAGAATTATATAGGTACAGATGCAGAGAGGAACCCTTTCTTTCTGTCTGTTGTACTGTCTGACCAAAATAACAAGCGCATTCCTCAATACCATTCAATACTTTGGAGAAAAACGGTAAGAAGCAAGTACTTAGCTGCTGTTGACTTTTGTTTGTTTGTTTGATATAGGTATATTTATCATCTGCTTTTTCTGCAGAATTCCAGCATTTATTACATATTTTCATTACATATAATAAGGAAATATTATTCTACCATAGCAGATAAAACTAAACTAATTTTGCAGATCACACTATACTAAACTTTTTGACAGAAATCTGTAATGTCAGGTGTTTTCTGGTTGTTATAACAACTGCTGTTTTTTAGAAATAATGCCTAAATTGTTCTTGATTATGTCCTGTGATCAGTTTAGGAATGACCTTATTATGCGCTCAGGATTTTCTTGTACAATGCTAAGAAAATAGGCAGGTGTAGTATTGGTTTCACTAATACTGTTAATTTTTTTGTTTATTTAATGTTCCAAAAGAGTCTTTTATCCAAGCAATTGTGTTGAAACTCTCCTGTAGGCGTGCTTGCTTCACGTTTCTTTTTCTTTGAAAGATCCGTGACTTCTTTTTCTCCTCAACCAGCAGTAAATATAGCTAAGTAAAATGATCTTGATGCTCTTCTTTGGTTCTGTTGCTTAATTGTTTTTAGTCATATTCCTATTTGAATATTCAGAAAAAAAAATGGTGCATCCTGTAATATATCCTAGCTTTTCTTGTTTACAGGGTACTCAGAAAATATGTCTCCCTTACAGTCCCACAAAAACATTATCAGTGAAATCTATATTAAGGTATGTGTTTGCAACTATGTTATCAGTTTACATATTTGCCTGGATACCTTTCCCTGTAATTCGGAGATTATGTTCTATGGTTTTCTTGACAGTTATATAAAACCTGTAAAATTGATTTGCAAATCTTAAGCATTGAAGGCAGCAAAAAGTGGTTTGAAAGCCTGCTCTGGAAAAGGCAAAGTGACAACTTAAAACGGAGAGAACCTGTTCGCACTTTTTCTTCAGCAGAGGGACCGTTATCAGGTTAATTGGAAAACAGGTGTTAAGCAGAACTGTGGTGATTGAGAAGAAATGCCTTTTAAAAATAAGATAGACAATAAACAGTGCTAAAAACTAGCAGATTAGGACTAGTGGTTATTATGTGGCCCTAGCAGCACGAAGAAAGCAGTCAAAATGCTGAGAATTATTTTTTCAGTTAATTGCCTTCATCTGAATCTCACTATGGGTGTGTTATGCGCAGTGAAGCCAAGAAAAGTCCTCATCTCAGCTACAGTTCGTATGAGCACGATTGCACTCCGCCCTGCCTCTTTTGTGGCAAAAGAGAATACAAAATGAGCAAACCCAACACCATCTCTGTTTCTTTGAACGCTTTTAATCGGCTGAAGTGTCAGAGGGCTGGTTTTCAAAGCATACATTCAAATGTAATCTGCAGTTTTTACAGTCTCATCGCATGGTGTGTTTTCTCAAATCCCTTACTGACAGTGTCATCCAATGGATCTTCTGTAAGGGTTTTAGCCTCTCTAGGAACCCATTAAAAGTGCCTTCATATACTAAACAAGTAGTGAGTACCAGATAAATTAGTGGTTTGCAAATCTTTAAAATCTTTAATCCTTTTAGAGTAGGAACAAATGTCTCTTGTTCGATTGAAGCRGAGCCACCGATTAACACTGACAGTGCCTATGTGAGAGGGGAACTCTGGAAGCAAAGCATGGTTTTTGGTGGGAAGTCACTACCAACAGATCTGGATGGTCCTGCTACTGCACAAGGTCCCGGGTCATTTAATTTGCCTAAGAGGCTATCAGGCCATTGAGCCTCACTTCTTATATCTGATTTCCTGGGCTAGGGGTCTGCTTTGCAGTGTCGAGGTGGTGAGTTGAAAGCACTTCAGATATCTTTCATCTTCTTCATCAAGTTGAACTAAAAGCCCTCTTCAAACTTCCACTATGTGGGCTTGAATAGCATCCCTAGAGATCTGTACTGCATTCTCTACCTACATAAGTACCCAATTTTCCGTGTCTGCTCACCAGGCGCTGAAGTATCTCTTCCTAAGATGCCTTTACAACCCTCCCTTCCCTCCCTCTACTCCACCCACGAGTGTGTATTACATCAAGCATCCAGAGTGGAGAAACTTTGTCATCTGCTAGCTAGCGTCATAACCCTGTGGCTAAGACACCCTAACGTGTTCTATTCTGCGATGCTCTGGTATTCTGCAGAGGAAATTGGTAGGCTTGTTTCAGACCTTGTTCCCCGTTTTTCCCACGGTCTGTGCCACATGGACTCAGTTGAATTAATGTCATCTCCTTTTGCCTGCTTCAGCTTGGACTGAAAACTCTTCCCCAACTTTTTTTTTTTTTTTTTTTTTGGCTTTTACGGTCCTTGAGCCATCCCTCCCTCAGGCCGGATTGATAGTCCTTTGATATTTCATCCCATTCACACCTGGTGTGAATCTAGGTACAGACTGGTTTCAAAGAATTCAGGTTACATTAATAAAAGTGGGTTTTTTTCTAAATTCTTTGGAACACTTTAGTACCTTTCACAAGGAACTAAAGAAAATCATGTCTGCACTGTGATCTAACGTAAGCAAGCGGCAGTGGAAAGATTTGACCTGTATGTTAGTTCACTGTGCCCCAGGCAGATTGCATTTGGCACTCTGTGACATGCCACTTGGTTCTATAATGCTTGGGGGTCAAGAAAGGAGTAATAGTAAACGCAGAGACGTGAGTCAAGAAAAGAATGCTATTARTTACATATTTCTGTTTATTGAGGCAGTTGATCTTGCTTCTTATGTAAATACATTTTCTGTTCTGGCTGTGAATCATTGCTGTGTGATTTTGATGCCAAACTTCTCATTTTTCATTTGACTTGCCTTAAATTATTTAAGAAGAGAAAATAGAAAAAATAGAATCGGTTATTGAGCCCTCCTTAAAAGCTCACAATTACTATGTTCAGAGCAAAGGGAAATGTGATGTACTACAGCTCTGTGCTTTATAAGTAAATAAATTTAAACCTGATCTCCTCACAGCTTCTTACTAATTTCTCTTTTTAAAATACAAAAGAAGTTCAGGAAGTGTTGGAAGTTATATTTTGGGAAAGAAATGGCAGTTCCGCAAATCATTCCGTTTAAGAGAACCTGTTTGAACTGTTTGTAACTACAGTACATTGGTGGTTCCGTGTTGAAATACATACTTTTCCTTTTCTAAAGCCATATTTCATTTGCATTTCAGTGCTATGAGTCTTGAAAAATTTGAGAAGAGCCCGAGGGAAATTTTTCATCCCGAGATACAGAAGGTAGGAAGTGACTTTTTTTGATTGCGTTGTTTTTCTTTATTATTAGCTGGAAATATAAGTAATTAAGTATAAATGATACCAGTTGGTTTCTTCCAGTAGCCGATTGTCTTTATCTGTTGAACTGGACATTTCAAATTGAAACTTAAAAACACAAACAAAACTATCATCCTTGTATAATCTTTAAGAAGAGTGTTCTAAGGATGCTGTTTTTATTTACAGGACTTATTGGTTCTTGAGGAGCAAGAGGTAAATGTAAACTTTCCGCTTCTACCTCACAGACCCGATGAGTGAATACAACTTTGTATTTGAAATGGTTGCACTGACATGCTGATGATGACTTTGAAATCAATTGCCAATTACAATTAAAAATGTCACATTCTTGAAACATGACAGCAAAAAATTATTTCAAGCACCAACTTAGTATCTCTTGTTAATAGGTCACCAGCTTAGATTAATAATTTTATGCTATGCTGTAAAACTTTAAAGGTAAACTCTTATGTGTTAGGCAATGGTATAAAATGTATGTTCCGATGTGTAGGATGTATACAAAGACACATACGTAAAAGTCCTTAGAGGAAACGTTTTTGTCAATCTTCTGTTTGGTAGTCCGTTTATCTTATAATGTCTGGTCTTACTTCTCAGGGATCTGTGAATTTTAAATTTGGAGTCCTTTATGCTAAGGATGGTCAGCTTACAGATGATGAAATGTTCAGTAACGGTGAGTTCTTCACCTTCTTCTTACTTGCTTTATTCATCTGAATAAAAAGAAGAGGATACTGCCTACAGCTAGAAGTGAGACACGAGGTAATGGTTACAGGAGCGGTCATTTTGTGGGGTTTTCTGTGTAGGGTGAAAAATTTTAGCGCAGAATGTTCCATAAAAAGTTGCTGTAGGAAGCCTACTATTGCAGCTTGAAAGACAGTACAATCTCTTTTCTAGAAATAGGCTATAATGTGACATAATGTTTATAAAAACAGACAATTGAGGAGGTGACTCAGTAACTCACTGCTTGTAGTTCTTTTGCTCTTACACTTTTGCAGCGTGAGCGTGTTCTCCTACACGCTTGTACGGCATTGCTGTTGGCAAAAGAGGTCACTGTTTAATCTCACGTGATGATTCCGGTTCTGCAGTGTTAGGATGCCATTTCTGGAACGGTAGTAGGGYTGGAAGACATGAAAAGACACCAATTCAGCTGAAACTTGTGTCCTGGAAGCAGGACATATTTTGATTGCTTTTGGTACATGTTATTCTACTACATGTGCGCTTTTCTTGTAACGTTTCTCCTTCCAACATGTAGAAACTGGAAGTGAAAGCTTTCAACGATTTTTGCATCTCTTGGGTGACAAAATTACTTTAAAAGGCTGGTCTGGCTACAGAGGAGGACTGGACACTAAAAGTAAGAACTCATCTGAAGCGATAACAGGCGAGGGCGGGGCCGCAGTATCAATGTTCCTTCTTATTGCATGTGCATATTGTATATATTGCAGTTATAAAGTAATCCCAAACCGAACCTCATCGTGCGCATACTAAATGCTCTGCCTGCCCAGGAAAGAGTCAGGTCACCTTAAGTCACTGGTATGGAATGCAGTAAAGTATTTATGACATGTATTATCAAAGTGACCGGTTTCACTTAAAGTTGGAATGAGGTGAACAATAACTTGGCACATTGCTTCCTTCATGATAGGATATTGTGGCTTGGAGACCTGTGTGATTTCAGGAGGCTAGCTGAAGGATGTCATAGGTTTTAAGTGTGAATATGCAGATTAGTTGCAAACTTGCGGGTTTGGACTCACCTGAAACACGCAGTGTGGCCATTTTCTAAAGTGGATCAGGAAAAGAGGATAACTGAAGAATATTTGGTAGAAGGACTTGAAATACCTTTCAGTCTTCAGAAAACATAGAGGTCATAGGTCTCCTTAAAATGTTGTCTTCCCTTGCAGATGATACAACAGGAACCCATTCCATCTATACAGTTTTTCAAGGGCATGAAATTATGTTCCATGTTTCAACCATGCTGCCATATTCTAGGGAGAACAAGCAGCAGGTACACGGTTTTCTCTTTCTTTTTTATTTCCCTATTTATTTGTGAAATCACAAAGTCCAAAACTTTTGAAGAAATAAAGGATTTCTTGCCTGTTCATATTTTAGAATATTATTAGCAAGCCTTGAGACTCTTGCTTCTTTTTTTCTCAATCTTCTACCTAATGCAGAAAATTTTATGTTTATTACAAAAAATAGATTCTGTCATCTCTATAWAGGCGTAAAATATACTTGTGAGGAAGATACAAGTAGTTTCACTGATAAGTGATTGAGTGTTGTGGTGTTCTGATGACTTGAAGAGTTTCAATGCTGCAATTATTACCTCAAAGATTTTAGGAAAACTGGAAATTACCCTTGTGTGTGAATTGTAGGAATATTCACATGTGTAATGCAGAGCTCACGCTCTGGTAGCGATTAGTGTAGCTTGACTGAAATTCCCCTTGTGAGCATGTTGATGGTAGTAACTGTACAGGAGTGCTGTCACACTCTCATAGATAAATTAGGTGTGTTCTTGGGTACTTGTTCAAATGTGCTGTCACCCATTGCTCAAGCCTTTCTTTGTATTTATGATGAAACAATTCCTTTATAAGCACATGTGTTGGCTATGCATCGTACATGCATAATGATTTAACTAAATTATTTGCAAATTACTTGGATTACAATTTATTATGCATCCTTACAGTAACATAGTTAGATGAGAAAATTAAAATGTCCTTTTTCTATATCTGTGTCAGTTTCCTCATGGTTTTTCCTTGGACTGATGACGAGATCAACAGAAGAAAACAGAGGCCGATCAGGATATTTGTTTTTCAGAGGATAACTCAGCAGCAGAGTTTTTGGTCCTTTTATTTCAAAGGGTAGATTTGCCTTTTCGGAACGCTAGAGGTTCCATGCCCGATTTGTGAATATTAATTACGGAAACTATGAGTGCTTTTTTAACTTAAACATAAGCAGTATCTGTTGCTCTGGATCTTGCCTTGTTGTGTGCTACCATGTCATTGCTTGGTTTACTTACTTACTTACAGTTAAGTACTGATTTTATAATGTCCTCAGTCATGCTGACCATAATTCTTCTGTTTGGAGTTTAGGATTATTTTTTTATTATTCTGTCACGCAATTGCTAAGATACTTATGTCTTGAAAGTCACCGTGTCTGTCTGCCTGTCTTCTTTTGTTGTCTTTTCTTTCTTTTTTCCTTTTTTTCTTTCCCTTTTTTTTTTTCCAGGTAGAAAGGAAGCGCCATATTGGAAATGACATTGTCACTATCGTATTTCAAGAAGGTGAAGAGTCTTCTTCAGCATTCAAGCCATCCATGATTCGCTCTCATTTCACACGTATCTTTTTCCTGACATTTTCTAATGATTTTTTTGTTTTAAAGATTAATATTACTTTGAATTCTGCCCAAAGTCCTCCCTGGAGGAAATGAAAACTATTTTAGAAAGACAGCTGCATTCTTACATTCCCTTATCAACAGCTGCTTGACTAGGAGTCCCCAAGTGTGCAACATCAGTGTGTGGTCAATCCCTTAGAAGATAAGGGAAGAGCAAGAATGCGATTTTTAAATCATGTTTTTATTGAAAGCATTTATTTATATTATTTCAAAAATTTAATTTTAAACCTTTTCAAGAAATAAAAATTCATAAATGCATTTCTCTTAGTTAAGTACATTACTTTGAAAAAAAAAAAMAAAAGAGTATTTATATACATGTGAGCTTTATTAGAACTGCATTAACTTCCTTAACTGTATGGCAGATATTTTTGCTTTAGTGAGATATAATAAGCAGAATGATTGTTACAGGTAGGTGCTGATTATAACAAATAATTGTACACTGAGTTTCTGATGCTTTAAGGAAACTGGGAAAACATTTTGGCAATGGGAAAACTTGCTGGCATACAGACAGGTCCATCTGTCTGTATGACAGGAAACCAAATGAGCTTTAGAAACTGAAGTGCAATATGGACCTGGATGCAGATGTCGGTACACTGGCTACAAGTACCATGTTTTTAACCCTCAGAGAAATTGGATTCTGGAACAGACATGAGCCGAGGGGGAAACCCAAAACTAGTTTTTAGATGAAATACAACACAATGTCTATAGATATGCTTGCAATGTTCAGACCGGGTTTATATCAATGATATAGTAAACTATGTGGATGACAAGAGTTAATTAACGCATGTTACGCTGTAATAGCTATGGACTACAGATCCTTGCAGATCTCAGTTTGGCTGTAGCTGAGCAAACTAGTCCATGTTTAGGGATTTTACGAGTACTTGTATCGTTAAATGTCACGTACTTAAAATCTACCGGAATTTTGCATGTCACTATGTTTCTCCAGCATACCATTAAGTCTAACTCCAGAGAAGAATGGTAGGTACTTCAGTTTGTGTATGTGTTTTGTTTCTATCACCTCGTATTTATAGCTAAGGTTTCTTGTGGAAAATGTCTGTAGTGCAGTTAGGCAAAGGAATGGCTTTATTTAGTTCCRAGATCTTGTCAGCTCCCTCTTGTAATTTTTTTTTTTAATTGATTGTCCTCATAGCTTCTGCTTTTCAGCATTCCCACATTTGTGAGAAGCATGAAACATGTTCATGACTCCAATTTGCAGTGAAAATAAAGTCACTTCTTTCTTTTTCTTCTTGCTTTGGGACAGGTAATTGGGCATACGTCCCTCATTACCCTTTAAGAAGTGATTGTTGTCCTGATTGTAAGCCAGTAGTCAGTAGATGGGCTAGCCATGGTAAAATGCTTTTTATATTGCTGTTAATGTGGGGAAGGAAATGAGTTGCAGTAAATACAATAAATTTGTCTCTCTTGCTGTGACTGGCTACTTTTACTAGGTGAGTCCATGTTTTAGTTGCTTCATTCTGCCAGTTTTGATGCATCTTGCAATAGTACATATCACACAGTATTCTTTTCCTACATGACAGCCACAGAACATTGTATTTCGGCTTAAAAAACGTGGCGTAATCATGTTTCCTTCTGTCCTTTCATTGTAGGCCTCAATAGAACTCGTTCTTTCTCTTTTTTGTCTGTGTCTCCCTATAAAGACAGTCTTCCAAGCAGCCAAAATTTCAGTCAAGAGACGGGATGCTCTACGCTTTTGAGCCAGTTTTTCCTTGTTTCAAATGCAATGCCCCTATGAGGTCTGACAGTGAATTTCTGCTTAGAATGCCTTTATATTTCACATCACTCAATGTGAGTTCTTGAAGAAACTGTTTTGGTCAGTTTTGTGGCTTTCCCTGTCATAATTAATTCTCATCTACTCAAGGAACATTTTGCACCTTTTGTAATTATAAATGATTACTTTTTTACCTGGATGTAAAGAAATAGACATAAGGCACCCATGAAATTGTGCCTCAAAAATACTAAAMAAATATTACAATGATCATTATTCATGCAAATATATATGCTGTATTTCAGATTGCAGTTTCTAAGCTTTCAGGGAAAAAACAAAAAAAGACTATATGAAAGCATTGTAATTCCTTTAGATTCCGTATCAGTCAGTCACTGATGGTTTTTTGAGAAAGCAAATTCTGACTGGTTTGTAAAAAAGCAGGTATGGGTTGAATCTAGAAGTTTGCCACTTAACTTGCTGTGATGTGTCTCATCTGCTTATGCTGCTTGGAAGATGTTTGTCTACAAACCATCACTTGAAATAGCCAAGAATGATTACTTTGCTTTAGGAAGCTATGCCCTGCTGAACAAATATGCATGGGTTTTATACCTACCGTTCATTCAGGCTTCCTTCTGGATCCAAAGAGCTTAACAGATCAGGCTTTCACGGAAGCCATTCCAGCTCTTCCTTCCTCAGTGAAAATTCTCAGGATACAGATGTCATAAGCCATTGTTACTCTGAAAGAATCAAATATTTCTCGTATGTGGTGAATGCATAGGTAGGATGGAAGTCTATAAGGAGAACGTATTTTGTAGGTGGAGACCTGTTCTTTTATAGCTTTTTTTTTTGAAAAGGACTGTATTTTGCCAGTGCCACTAAAACTATTGCTCTGTGAGTGGAACTGTTCTAATTCCATGTCCCAGTGTCGGTTCATGTAAAGGAAGCATAATTTTGGTCTGTTGAGTAATTCCAAGTGAATCTTTTTTTGTTAGAGCCTTATAAGGTCTTATATAAGACATACCCAGATAACAGTTTCCTTTTTTTCTTCTTCTATTCTGAATAGCATCTATAAAAAATGTAGTGTTTGAATGTGAGTTTCAATGTAGATAAAGATTTGTACTTTCAATAGGCTGAAAATATTTTCAGAAGAAAGTGTTCCTCTCTTTGGGCCTCCGCTTCCCTCCCCACCTGTGTTTACAAACCACCAAGAGTTCAGGAATTTTGTGTTGGTGAAACGTAAGTCAGCTTTTCATTTGCTAGAAACACTCATTTGATAAGTGTACTAACAAATAGAAATTCATGATGCTTAAAGTGTATACACATTTTCTTGTGTATGCTGCTGATCTGTATACAGTTGTTCATTTCAAATCTGTAGCATAGGTGGGATGTCAGTTCCATCAAACTAATACAGTAGGTTTRACCAAAAAAAAAAGTCCCTGCTTCTCTGACTACAGACTTTGCATTTGCAGAATGTGCAACCATATTTAGCTTTGCATTTTCTTAAAGGACTAGGAGATCTGAAAGAATTTATATTGCTGTTCATTATTTAGTAATACAAGGTGTTGATTCAGTAGCTCTGAAAACCTGAAAGTAGCAGCTTGTCTGAATGTATTCTTAGAGGTACTGAAGGACACCTATGCAGCACTTTTTAATTCTGTAATGATCCAGTTCCAGTTTTCATTGACCCATATTTGCCCCTCTAAATCAACAAAAAAAGAAATCTTTTGAGAATTAATCAGGATGATTGCAATTAAATTATTACCCGACAGGAGCTTGACAGATAGTTCATTTTGCCTATTTAAATTGTTTAGTATCTAAATTGATCAGTGGTTTGTCTTTAATTTTCATTTATGTAATATGTCTTTTTTCCATAATCTTTTAGTAATAAATGGTGAAAAAGCCACCTTGGAAACACCAACATTTTCTCAGAAACGTCAGCGCACTCTAGACATGCTGATCCGCTCTTTATACCAAGACATGACGCCTGATCTACACAAGGTAAATGTAAGTCACAAGTTTCTGCTTCCTTCACATGTGCTGTCCTGTTCCAACTGGTTGTTTGAATGTTCTGTTACTTTAAAAAACTCTAATCCTAACGAGCACTGAATTGCATATGACTAAGCTAAATAACAATTATAACTAAATAACAATTATAACTTACTTAACGGTTAGATGAAAGTTGACATGTGCTTTCCTGATAGGACTCTTCACCAGCTGTGAGGAGAAGTGTAACAGCGTTGTACATTGTGCAAGCTTACCTGCAACGAGAGAGTAGGGAGTTTAGATATTGCAAAAAAGGGCATTAGTCTAGTCACCATAAAAACTGCAGTTATTCTGTGATGGTAAATTTGGACGATTTTTACCTCTGGGTAGCCATGAGGTAACTTTATTTTAAATGATGAAGACTTATTCTTAAGGTGATTCTTAACTAACTCCACTAAGTTCAGTACTTCTAAAACTAACGAGGTGCTATTTTTTCCACCAATGTTTATTTGCCTTATCTGTAAAAATCTGGTTAAACATGGGTTTTTTTTCATATATTCATGTCTTAGGTTCATCTGGTATGATTATACAAACCATGACATTGATAAACTATGGCAAGTTGTGGGGTAAATCACTCAAGGATTGAAGAGTTGAAATTTCTCTGCTTTGAGAAGCTATGCAGTTAAAAAGAAACATTTTCTGTTTTAGAACATGCTCAATAGAAGGTCCTTCAGTGATGTGTTACCAGAGTCCCCAAAATCAACACGGAAAAAAGAGGAAGCTCGACAAGCAGAATTTGTTCGGCTCGGTCAGGTAGGATCGGTTTAGAAGGTATGCCAGCTATGTTTACAAAGACTGTATCACTCCTTTTTTGTAGACTTTGATTGGCTTGCAGTWGTATTGGGATCTCAAGCAGTTTTCTTCATCAGAAATAGTTTTCTAGTATTGCATTGTTTTAAGATAAATTACAATGAAATATGAATAGAAGTAATTATCTGTAACACCTGAGGCACACAAATAATTTTTTGTATCATACGTGAGTTAAATGCAGGGTGGAAAAATCACGCCTTAGGATTAAACCTGAAATGTCTTTCCCTGCTTCATGAGGTAGATGCTTTCTGCCTCCAAGCAGAAGAGTGCTCGTGTCTTTTTCTGGGCTTGGGAAAAACGTAATCTTTCATGGATTAGGTTTTATTAAGATTGAATTCCTTAGAAATAGACTGCTTTAGTCACCAAGAAATTTTGCTAATCTTTCTGTTAAACGAGAGTTCGCTGCATGTCTTTTCACATAGCGCATACTGACTGCAGTCTTTTATGGGCTTATTAACTTTTTGGTTCTGTGAGAAGTACAACTTCGTGAGGATTTAGATAATCTGCTTTGATCTGACAGTTCGTTGCAACAAAAAACACCCAACAGTGCCTATGGTCATCAGTTCCCCTGTCCTTTCTCACTCRTTTCTTCTTGGTCCTAGACTGGTCTCATGGTTCTGCAGCCTATTGTAAGAATACTTCTTTTCTGAGCTTATTTAACTCAGCGGGAGTTAACAGAGCAAAAACAAAGTCTAAACCAAACAAGAAACAGACAAAATCCCCACACAAACAAAAACACAAAACCCAACCAACCAACAAAAAACCCTGCAAAACAAAACCGAACCCAACAAACAAACCAACCAACTAACCGACCAACCAACCAACCAACCAAAAAACAAAAAAAAAAGCAAAAACCCACACTGCCGACAAACCCCAAATCTCTTTTCTTTCTTTCTTTTTTTTTTTGGATTAGTAAGTTAAAAATTAGAAGAGTTTGAGAAGTTCTACGTCTGGTTGAAGTAGAGAATGGAGCTAGGCGGGTGAGAGCTGGTTCAAGAAATGTCTCGGGGCTATTAGAGCTTGCATTGGAAGAGCTGCAAATTCTCCTGTGCTTTGCCTGTCCATTCCTCCATCACCTTGCGATAACTTATCACTCTAGGCAGGCATTGGGGAAGAAAAAGTGCTGAACGTGTAATATTCAGACAGAAGCAACCAATTATTTATTCCTAAGTTTACTTTGCAGAAGGTAAAGAAAAACAAGAAAAATGTGGTTATTGAAAGTATTGGGAACCTATAGGCTTAAGCGCCTTCTACCCTCCCCCAACCTAAATGCTGATGAGACCCTCATGTAACAAATCTAGTGGGGACCCATTTGTTAAGCAAGACTCCATCCTCGATATGCTCTTCATCAAAAGGAAACCTATTATGTGGGTTAAAATTTCATAGTTACCTGTTAAGTATCTTTAGAAACTGCTTATCTTCAAGATTCTTTTAACATTTAAATATTTCCCTTCCCTAAAAGATCTTGCCTCTAAGTTATAAATTGTAGGCTTTAACACATTACAAGGTATCTTGCAAGTAAYTCAATAATTCTTGCCAAGCTAGGAATACATTTCCCCTTTAGTCACAGCCAGTTGACTTTTTAGACAGTAGATAAAATTCACTCGTAACTGATTCAGCAATATATTTAAATAATTTATTTATTGTTAAGGTGATCTCTTTTGACTGGTGAGATGGAATTAAAATGTTCATACAGTGAAGTATTTTGCACATGTCTGTAAGCTGACAGCCCTGCTTMATGCGAGTGTGCAAATGATGCGTGYGGGTGCTTACTGCCACTTCACAGAGAGCCATGCTTGATGTTAGTCCAACTCTAGGGCAGTACAATTTGTTTAGGTTAGTTCTCAACTTTGCATTGTGGAATGCTGTGACAATTCCACGTGTCACATTCTGACAGGAATATTGCTGTGAAAGTTAGTAGTGAAGATACATAGGCTACACTAAACAGACTTACTGTGTAAGGCAATGAAACTATGTATATATGACATTTCTCTTGAGTTTCTGGCCCTTTTAAAACACCTTGCTTCTAGTTACTTCTGATGGAAGGATTTGTGATCCTGTGACCATCTGCCCTTGGGAATGCCTGGCAATATATACAGACATAGATAAAAACATGTATTATATAGTCTGACTTAGTGTCTGTTAGGGAGTTTTGCAAGTAAACAAATTTGTATAATTGACAAAAGGATCCTGTATCCAGCTAGATTACAGAGTAAACTGTGTAGATGGTTAGCATGTATAGTTTCAGGTGGAGGTTTTTCTCTGTTATTATGCTTGACTCTTTGCTGATTTGGAGTTGCCATTTAGAAAGCAAGCAAACAAAAAAAAAACAAACAAAAAAAACCAAAACAAAACAAAAAAACAAGCAAAAAAAAACCCCAATTAACAGCTAACATATATTTTGCTGAGAAGATACTTAGTAACCACCTAGTGGTTTATGGTAACTTTGTTCAGGATACAGAATTCTGCTTCTTTCTTCCAAAAAAGAAAAGGCATAGGAATTCAAAACTGGAATTACTTTCCAGTCCTAAATTGTCCTTTTTGTGTAGTCATTAGCTTGGGTTCCTGACAAAAACTCAGTTTAAATAAAACATCTGTTTGTATTAGGCATTGAAATTGAAAACCACTGTGAAAGGGGATACCACAGCTAACTTGGCAACCACAGGCTTTTGTAAAAAGGAGGTGAGTGAAACTGTCTCAGAAGTTACGAAACATTAAACATTATCTAGTATGGCATCTATTTATTTACTACTGTAATTAGATGCTGCAGCTGAAAAGATGAAAGGTGCATTGTCAAAGTGATTTTGCAGTCACTATTGGATTAATAAAGGATGAGCCTGGGGGCAGAAGCACTTCTCAAGCTAAAGCAAGTGTGGACATTTCTATGCCTGAGAAAATTTGATGAAAGTGACATTTCCATATGCAATCATCTTTTGGTTTTACTTCAGCAAGTTTAAAACAAAATTCGGTTTTGGTTTCTTTTCCTGTAATACTGGATTTTGTTTGAAATCAGTAGGAAGAGAAATACGCAAACTAGACTCTTCTTTATATGTTTTATGTACAGAAGCTTCAGAAGTGCTTCTAGAATTCCAGAGATTCCAATTAATATATAAATTGGGAGAGGAGGGGCAGGGTCTGGGAGGTAAGTACAGAGAACACAGGATGGAAGAGCAATTTAGCAGAAAGGCGGTTTTAGTTGTACCATGTGCTAGTGACTAAACATCACAAAGTGAACCATAAAGTGTAAGCAAACTGCGTACGCGTGGTGGAATACATATGCTTTAAGCATATAGGTTTCAGTTTAAAAAAAAAAAAAATTGAGCGAGGGTTGCACTGAGTTTCAGCTGCATGTGTTTGAATTCTTGCATTTTGGGTATGTGTCTTACGAGTATCCAAACCAGAACTGATACAGAAATTCTCTGCAAGAAAATTAATTCAATTTTGACATTTCAAATTCAAACAATATACTGATTGGAAATGTATCCTGCCGAAAGCATTTACATGTTGTTGCCATTGTCCATCACATTCTGTGTCTGTATGATCTGTATTTTTTAGTGTACTTAATATGTATCCCTTATGTTACTTCATAGCCTTGGGAATCTCAGTCTTTCTGCAGTAATTTTCCTCATGAGGTTGTCTGTGCAGATTCTTGGGGCCAGTCCTTGCTGGTTTCTACAGATGTTGGCATCTTGTTAATAGATGGTTAGTAAATGATCTAGTGCTTTTGTGTCATTTTTTATGTATCTGACCATTTTCTTGAAAATGTATGTTCATAAGCTCTCTTCAGGTGTTGGTACGTCTTTTTGTAGGGGGATAGTTACTAATCCAAGTAAAGTTATTACATTTATGTAACCTAGTTGCAAAAATTCTTTCTGCACTAGTGTCAAGCCATATTGGAGAGCCAAGGGTTAATGAAGATTTCTGAATGTTTTCTTATTTCAGATGTTGTTTTCTTGACCATCTGAAAACCCACAGGAGGTCGCATCCAGGTTCAAGAACTGTCTAAATGGCTTCTCTGGCTTTTTTAGCCCTTGAGGGTAGCGAGCATGAAGCCAGGGGCTTACGTGGCAATGAAAGCCTACTTGTTCCCTTAGCAATGATATGGCTACTTTCACCCCTTCTTATGCTCTGTGTGCTACGTAAGGCCAGCGGGAATGAGGGAATGAAGTTAGTTCTTGGTTGTAATTCTCGAATTTGCCAAGGGAATGTCACTTTTCAGGTTTCAGATGCGTAATGAGATTCATGACAATAATAAAACTCTCCCGTGAGGAAGTATTGACTATGACTATGTAGGAGCTTTGTGCAAGTCTTTTATGTGGTTTTTTTTTTTTTTTTTGCCTCTCCATTTCTGTAAGAAGAAACCCAATACTTTTATTTTATTAAGAAAAAAATCATTCGGAACTGGCAGCTAGCAAATTTTAGCAGGATTTTGAATACGTATGTTTTTCTTTTTCAGAGGGTCAACCATCAGTGCAAGTATTTGATAAAACTCTCCAAATAAAGCAGATGCATGTGTTGGAAACTCTTGATCTTTTGATTGCCCGAACAGACAAAGGTAGGAGAGGTCCCTGTTCTTGGATTCTTGCATGAATCTGGCTGTTGCTGCGTGTCTATGTATTATGAGGCAATTGTGTCTATCAGCAGTCAGTATTTGTGATGCTTTCTTGAGAATAAGGGAGCACATACAGCAAGTACTGTTACTTTCTAAGAGGCTCATTTGTTCTTCGTTCAAGGCAAGCCTAAAAGTGATCACATTGTCTTCGGTCACTGTTGGAACTCAATATGCATTGCAAATATTTTTTTACTGAATTTATATGTTCATTCAGATGCACAAAAATGAGGGGATAGTTAATTATGCTGTCACTATTTGACAAAGTAAGTTTTATTGGTATCTATTCTGTTAACCTAATCGAACCTAACTTGCTGATCATTGAAGAACTGATAAGCAGAGCCAATCTGTGTCTGGAAGGGTTCAAACTCTGTTAAGGATCTAGTTATCATTTGCTCAGTTGTATGGTTCCAGCCCTTAAAGTAACACTTTTACTCTTGCCCTTACTTTGTCTATTACATTTTTGTTATTTTGCAAGATTTTATGTATTGACAAAATATTGTGCATGTCACTGTTCGGAAGCTCTCAGATCATTGTTTGGTGCAGCACCACTCAGTGGGGAACTCAGCTATTGTACTGAAGGCATTGGTTACTAGAATTGTAAATCCTGGAGAGTTTGTAAATCTTTTGTCCCCAGAGAGGTATCATGCTTTGTTTTGCTTTGTTAGGTGCTACTTCTCATCAAAAGTAAAGTATTAATTTCAAACTACCACTTTCTTCTTTTAACTTGTTTTAATCTGGTTCTCTCTATATGTCAGGGAAAGACTCTCGTCTTCTTGTCTTCAGACTCAGTGCTGTCCAAAAAGATATAGAGACAAAACAAATGATAAGAAGCAAATACGACTGCAGAGAAAATAAACTGGAGAGAACAAAAGGTGACGTTGTTATTTATCCTGTGCTAAAAACATCCGCTATGGTATGATGCTGGTGGTTGCCAGGGGCTTATTAGCTCTCTTTAGGCAGGTGTAGGTGTTCACCTTTTGTTTTTTCCTCTGGACAGTCAATTCAAACTTCGTTAAGTTGACATTTGGGAACTAGTTTAGTACAGTCCAGCGTGACGTTTTTCAATGTTGTGAAATACCGTGTTAATTGGCAATTGCTGCTGATGAAAAGCTTCAGAGAAAAATAGGATTTCAGGGTTGGGAGGGTATGAGAAGAATTTTGTGGGGTTGTTTCACTGAAATAAAGCACTCTTTACGCTGAAGGAACACTAGCAAATCTCCATTTCTTAGATTAGTTCGGATGTTGCTAATTACCTTTGTAGACATAAATGTTTCGTGGTCTTCAGAAGCAAGCTGCTTTGGAAAGCTGGAACTTGCGGAATGATGACAGTCCATGCACTTAAGAGTAAGAGTAAAAGTAGATTTCAAAAGAGGTGTAGGTTTTGTCTTTTTCTGGAAGTTGACATTATCCTATTGAGGAGTTTTTAATTCTGTSTTGCCAAGTAATCTGTCAGAGCCCTGTAGTAATAACCATCATACAAATACAGAACAAAAAGAAGAGTCTAGAACATTATTTCCTCAGGTTGCCATTTGTATGCCATTAATACTCACCATGGAAGTGAACTGAGGATTGTTGTGGCTATTCGGAACAAACTACTTCTCGTCACAAAGAAATATAATCCACACAGCACTTTAAGCAGCACGTCCCTGCTATCGTCTCCTGAATCTCCTGTAGAGGAGTTCCAGTACATCCGGGTATGTGTAATCCAGTTACTACTTATTTGAACACGCTGGGCAGCGCTCAGCTAGTGTGGCCGGTGTGGGGAAGACAGCGTATGCATTATCATCTTCCTGAATCTACAGGCAAGCCATATGGTGGAGTTCAATCATATATATGCTAAAGAAATATTTCCCATTTTTTTATAATGGTTTCTGCTTGTTCTTTGTTACATTTCTATGCTTAGAGAGCATCCCTTTAAAATCATGGAGTACAGCAGCACCCACAGTAGGAGCTTGAAAAAGAGTAATTCTATTATTTACATTATAGGAAATATGCCTTTCTGACCCTCCAGTGGTTATGACGCTGGTGGACGGACCTACTGGAGACAGTGACAATATGATCTGTGTAGCATATCGGCATCAGTTTGATTTAGTTAATGAGAGTACGGGAGAGTCCTATAGACTGCATCACATTGAAACAAACAGGGTAAGTTTGCATCATTGAAACTTTTTTTTGCTGATCCCCACTGAACACAATTTCTTGCAGACTCAGTGCATGCTGTACTGACCTCCTAGGAGTGTGATTTGTGGAGATCCTCGCTAAGTGTRTTACTTTTTATTTCTGTAACCACTGCTTTAGGGCACTCTGAGATATTTGTTCCTTTTGGGATACATGATAGTAACTCTCAAGAGAGGTCTTTGTAAGATACGACACATTAGGAAAGAGCCTGCATTTCAGGCTCTGGAATATTCCTGTTGTCAACAATTAATTTTTCTTCTTTCTTAGCCAGAAGTTTGCTTTTTGTTTTATTTTTGTGGTAGGAGTGTTTTATTGTTTAAGAAATTGCATCAAAATAACTTCAGTGGTTGGCTACCAGTATCTCATTCAGATTTGCCTATTTGCATGCACTATGGCTAAAATATTTACATACGGTTTCTCATTCTGTGTAAGAAACTGCTGTCCAGTCAACTCATAACTGAATCTTTGTACCTAAGACATAGCGTTGGGTTTTAGGTAAATGTCTTGATTTTCAGAAAAAAAGTTCCAGTATTTCCTGCTTCGGGAAGTATAATGATTTCCAGCACCTCAGAAAATCAGACAATTTCATTTCTAAACAGGGATGTGGACATCTAGCTTTAGGAAAAAAAAAAAAAAAGAGGAAGATTATGTACAATTAAACTTTCGTTGTTGTTTTCCCTTAATGAGATAAGGGACTACTCTTTTCATTTGGTGGTTCTCGATCAGTTATTTTCTTTTAAAATCATCTGTGTTTTTATTTGGATCTGGTGATGAAGAGGTGCTCCTGGCCTGGTTGATCAAGTGTAAAGTTCTCCACAGCATTGGGAACCAATCTGAATCTGGACAAGGAGGAACTACAAGTAAAGAATAGGGATGGAGAAGGACATCACCATCGCAATCCACCAGCCCCATCTCTTTTCCATGCAGGAATCCTTATTTCCTTTAGGAACATGAACAAAGCAGACAATTCATATGAGCTGASCTAGTGATTTTTTTATGATGTTAAAATTGGTTACCCACTTACTTCTCTGGACGATAGAGCAGCAGTGGCTTTCAGATGGGTCAAAATGCATTTGGTATGGATGTGTAAACTTCCAGGTTTGCTTAACAGTTCTTGACCTGCACGGTAATCTTAAATCGAGGGAAGCCAAAGACCTGCTGTTCATGCAATCGGTCTCTAAGGCTTCTCCCTCTCCAGGTAATATATGTAGTTTGGGAAGCATTTGCCCAACATAACCTTACGTATTTCGCTAACAAGGTCTCATTTCCTGAACAGATATCCTACTTTTGTGGCTGTTTTGGTTTTTAAAAAAAAATCTAAATGTAAAAGACAAAACAAAAGTTGAATTAAAAGAATTTATGTAGCCAAATCTATGTAAATAATGCTGTGGTTTAACCACCATTGTTTCTCAGTTCATAAATTCAGACTGTTCGGGAATTGTTCTTAAGTACATTCCTGTTGACTTCCATAAATGTTAGCGATTTTGAACGAGTAGTTGGTGTATCTGATCTTTTTGCTAGTCATGCTGTGCCTTTGAAGATCACTTTTTGAAAATAATTGATACCTGTAACATATCGTGTTGATTCACAGCTTTCTGAAATGATCCTGTTTCCCAAAATTTTTATTGCTAAATAAGTTACATAAGTTTKTATTGCTTTATACTGCGGTGTGGTATTGACTGTTCAGTACTGTACAGAACCAAATACAGGAGAAGCTGGTTTTCATCCTGAGAACATCCTGAAAATTGCATCACAAAAACATCTATTTTTATAAAATTACTGTTTATTTCTCTTTTTTTTTCTTTTACCTGTGGTTGTGCACTTTCCCAACTGATTGTATTGCTTCTTAGTCACAACCTAGTTGTAATAACTACAGTATCCTCCACTGGTTTGTTAATCTTTTCCATTATAATTGCAGGTTAATTTTGTAGCAGCTATTGATGTATATGAAGATGGTGAAGCTGGTCTGCTGTTGTGTTATAACTGTAAGTGTTTAGGGAAGGCAAAAATGGTAATAGCTCAATCTGCATATGTAGATCTTCTTTCACTGGAGGCTTTGTTGAACTTCATGAGATTTGCATCAGTCCACCTCTCAAGCCTGTCAAAGTCGCTTGATCCCTCCAGTGTGTTAGCTTCACCACACAGCTTAGGGTCTTTGCAGACTTGCTGAGGGTGCCCTCATTCCCGCTGTTCTTGTTGCTGGTAAGGATGCCATCCAGTGGCAACCCGAGTACTGACCCCTGAGGGACATCACTGGTCACTGGTCTCTGCATGGGCAATGAGACATTGACCTCAGCTTTTTGCATGCAGCCATCCGGCCGCTTCTTTATCCACCTAGTGCTCCGTCCATCAAATCCATGTCACTCCAGTGTGGAGACGAGGATGTCCCGTGGGACGGTGTCAAACGCTTTGTGTGAGTCCAGGTAGACGATGTCAATTGCTCTGCCCCATCCACCAATGCTGCAGCCCCATCATAGAAGGTCACCAGATCTGTCAGCCGTGATTTACTATTTGTAAAGCCATGTTGGCTGTTACCAGTCAGTATAGAACATGCATGTATGCGCGTCACTGCAGTTCACAGGTACTTCTGATCCTCTTGAAAGTAGAAGTGCTTAGCATGGAGCAGCCTAGGCAAGGCAATGCTGAAAGGCAAGGCGTGGCTACTCTCTCTGGCAGAAGGCATGTCCTGTTTGCCTTTCCAAAGTGAACATTAAGGGAGACAGGATAAATACACCCTGTACTCCATTCCTGGCTGTCAGATTGGCAAATTATAAGTGTCTAAACTCTCTAAGGCCTTATTAGTTCTGGTTCTATTAGCACTGCTTCAGAACTAAAAAAGTATCTGACAGACCATAGTGAATTTGCACATATAATTCTGCTTGGGATAGACCCAATCCTTAGCAAAAACTAAGAATGTTAGCTGATTTTAAAGTTATAATAAAGATACTGCACAGGCTTGTGGCTACTTGAATTCCTATTTCTAGGAAAGTGGCTCAGGGAAACCTACATTTTTTCTTTAGAGAATTTTATAAATCAAAAAGTAACATCACAGAACAAACAGAATTTGGCAGCATCTAAAGTTTATGTTTAGTAAAAGACCAATAGCACATTAGTGGATGTAAACTTCGATTCTGTATAAAGACAGCAGTTAGCAGGAAACAAAACCTTTTGCCTAAAAAATGTAAAAGAGCTGGAAAGAGCATATATTTGAAAGGGTCGTAGTTGTTCACCTGGAACTGCTGCTACACTTACATAAGCTTGCCAGGAAAAAAAAATAAGATTGCAGCTGCAGCTTGTCTTTAAGTGTACTTTTTGTTAGCTTATATGACTTCTCAAGTCATGACCTTGAATGGACCCTTCCTGATAGTGGAAGTTTCTCCGTTAACTAGTTCTATCTATTAAAAATTCAGAATTATGTTGTCAGTAAGAAGCCGTATAAGCCAGCATTCATGCGTTACCCATAGGAAGATTGCTCATTTCAGAATCGTGGACTAAGAGCAGCTAAGAAGTGCATTCACAAGTTATATAATTAATGAAATTTTGGTGTCTGTAATACCTCAGTTGCATAGCAGTCTTCAAAGGATGTAAATGACGGTAACATGTGGCTGCTTGAAGGGCAGAGAAGTACAATTCTGCAGACACTGCTTTCTGACTTTTTTCTTGCCTATTCCTCTGCCTGTAGACAAGTCAGGGACCTGATGACTTTTGAAACAGTGATAGTTACTTTGTGAAACATGACAACTTATTCAACCTAGGTCTTTTCTTTTGGTCTTTCAAATGTCACGTTCCCAGAGAAAGAAAATTTTTTCTATCTGTTTAGCTATAGAGCGACTTCTACATGAATGTTTGATTATGTGCATAATGTCCACCCTTCTGCAAATAAACCATCTGCCTGTGAAATAGGTGGTGGACACTTACAGTATAAAGTGATGGATGCTTCTTTTTGCTGCTTTGTTATAGATGTTTGTCAATACAGAAAGGTGTATCCTTTCAGTGGAGGTTCTCCACTGGTGCAGCCATCAGCTTATGACTTCCACTTCAGCTGGAATCAAGTTCCTTATGCTGTTGGTAAGAAGTTACGTCTTTTTACTAGATGTTTTTTTCATTACTATTTTGGCCTGCACTTGGTTCTTAGTGGAATTACAGTATTCTAGGAATAAGCATGTTACATTCCTGCCACTTGAGTTAAGTTTCTGCATATGATAATTTTCGAAAGTGGAGCCTTGGTAGCAAGGTCATCCTTTGCTGAGCTTTTTTTTCCCTTTCTCTTTTTAGTGTTGTTCCTTTTCCATTCACTCTGTATTCTGCCAGGCATGGAGAGTAACATTTTCTTCAGCTTTGATGTAGCTCAGTGTTTATCGGTATGCCAGACAACACTTTTCATAGGAAAGGAACATGCCAGAAGAGGTCAACAACAGTTTTCCCGGAACATCCAAGAAACTTTCACACTAATCATTTTTCCTTGCCAAATAACTTTTATTCCATTGCAGTCTGTGCTTTCCCGTACGTTCTCGCCTTCACTACTGATTCCATTGAGATACGATTAGTGGTGAATGGGAACTTAGTCCACACAGCAGTTGTGCCTGAGCTTCAACTTGTAGCGTCAAGGGTAAGACACAGAAAAATAATGTTATACTATTTCCATGATATCTCGGGATCTAATAAGAAGTTGCTGCCGCTAAAAATGAAATGAACGAAAGCTGAAATAGGTGCTATTTGGGCTATTTGCAATCATAGCTACTTGCTGTTRTCTGCAATAATTGTTCATCTCTGTGCTCTTAGTTTATATCAAGGACAAAGAGAATCAGAAGATGGTGAAGAAAGTCTCGCTGTACTAATGAAGAGTAATTTGTCATTTCAGTCAGATATTTATTTTAAAGCTACTGCTGCAGTAAGTGGATCATCTGACAGCAGCTCGAAGGAAATGAGTTCAAAGAGTTCTCCTCAAACACCGACAGCTTACGAAAAGCCAGAATTTTCTCCTCCTTCTCTAGAAGGTAATGTGGCATCTTGAATAATGATGTGTAATCATTCCGACAGCTATCGCATCTCAGTGTGGCTGACCTTCAATAAAGATGGTAAAGGTGAGTTCCTACCTGAAAGTCTGGAAGATAAGAGATTTTCTATTTTTCTACATATATAAGGCACTTGGCTGAGCTTTTGCACTGTATTATCTTTTCTGAATACATGGTAGCACTGTTCTGAACAAATAATTTCTTCAGGAAGGGAGGAATTAAGCTTCAGTAGCTTGATGAATATTTGGCCACCAATATGACCACAAGCAATAATGCAGAAAGGCGGATAAATTGTGACAAAGCTTGACATTTCACATACACCATTCCTTTCATTTAACAAAAGCTGAATGACCACTGAATTGCTGAAGCTCTTTTGCAAACCAAAAGTAAAAGGCCTTGAAAAACTTCACAGTTATTTAGCTTAACATGATCTATGAACAGTCAATCTGTAGTGTAACAATAAAGGAGAAACAAGGGAACTAGATACCGAAAGAGGTATGCATACCTTTCTTCCTTCAATCTGCTGCTGCACTCTTGGCAGAAAGGGAAAGGAGAAGGTAATCACAATTTTAAATTCTTTTTAAGGCAGTGTTATTTGATGGTAATTTTGGGATTTTGGTTTGTTTTTCTTCTAGGAATTAGAAAAATGTGGTATTTTGTGTGACCTAGGAGGAGGAGGAGTCATAATTTAAACCACTTGGGATCCAGGCTTTGCAGTATATTAGAACACATGGGAAATACTGCAAGAGTGCAGTATAATGGTCAGAGTATCAGCCATACTAATTTACTTCCTGGTTCCACTGCTGATTCATCATGTTGCCAAGAGTCAATCTTCTTGTTCTCTCTAAGTCAAATTGCTCATATTTCTTCCCTCTCCTAGATTACTTATATTGATAGATCTTTAGAGCGAAGAAATCTTTGTCGTTTGTGTTTAGAAGTGCCCAGCTCAGCAAGTATCATTTGTCTTTCTATGTTTTCATTTGGAATTATTAAGAACTGATACTATGCTGAAAGTGTAATATTCTTTTCTCTTTCCATGTTTCAGGCGAAGTTCCATGCAAAAACCTGTACAAAATACCTCTCAGCAATCTGGTGGGGCGAAGCATTGAACGACCTCTGAAGTCACCTTTGGCTTCCAAGGTCATCACTACTACAACATCGAGTGGCATTGCCTCTCTTCCAGTTATGCACTCACTATCCTTATCTCGTGTAGAAATGAAAGAAATTGCAAGCAGAACACGTAAAGAATTGCTGGGTAAACTCTCCTCATTCTTCAGTGTTATATGTCAGTTGCCACATATGTACTTTTTAATCTTTGCACCRTCATAGATAGGTTTGTAACATGCGGCTAGTGTTCATAAGTTATTAAAATAAATAAGGAAACTGTGAGGAAACATTTTTGCAAATGATGTAGCCAATATTGTCTGATCTGGAATAAAATGGCCATATTCTAGGCTGGGTAGAAATAGTTAATAAAGGAAACCAGCAACAGATACATTAACATTTTCATGAATGCTTTGTTTTCTCTTGAGAGTATTAAGTCTTTTATTCCTTTATTGAGGCCTCTTGGATGAGCCTATACCCAAGACAGAAAGTGCACAGAAGCTAAAAAAGGTTTCTCGAAGACAGTCAGACCCCAAGCAGGGAGCAGTAAGATCAACTAGTAGTGACAGGTAAATATACTGACTTTAGAAAAGAGCCTAAGTTAGACTGCAAGTACTTTCAGAATTGATTGCTCATGCTTATCTCAGCTGGTGTGAGGCTGACTGAGATCTTTGTATATCCGTATGCGTTTCATGCTRATGTGTTTGTTAGAGTGTCTAAATACTGTAAGTACTGAGACAATTAGACTTTTCACTAAAGACATGTTGATAAGCAAAGCAAGACTAAATGGCATTTTGTGGGGACCTGCTGCAATTGAGCCTGTTATTAAGATTTGGACTACTGCATCTGCACTGTGCAGACTGTCTTGTTGTTTTCTTTATGTGCTCTTGTGTTGCTATTTTCAGAATAAATTTTGTGAAAAAAAGGCCATAGCATTTGTCTGTTTGGCACTGAACCCTAGTGCCATGCTTTTGTTCTCACTGTTTCCATAACATACGTTTGTGTAGAGCACTGGCAGAATACAGATGATACAGGAAACTGAGAGTAACAAGACAAACAAAAAATCTCTTGCAGTATAAAACTGTTTGATTTATTTCCCTGTTTGGAAATTGTTTGGGTGAGGGGTTTCATTTATACTGCCTTTTGATTATTTTTAGTAGAGTAAAACAGGAGGGAATCTCAGTTGTAATCATCTGTGTCTGTCTTTAGGATAACTTGATTGAATCTAGAAGTAGCCATTGTTCCTTCCTGACCTGACCTGTGGTGTTTTTTTTCAGTAACTTTTGTCTTCCTCTCTGCAGGATAATCTCAAGCTCTTTTGAAGGCTATTCTGAAAGACATCAAGTTTCCACTAGTTCCGATCCTGATACTTTAGCAAACAGGGAGGAGAGCTCACCATCTAGCAATCCATTTCAGCTGATTTCTTTATATGATGAAGACATCATTGACTTGAAATGAAAACACTTAAAACCTTTCTTCCTTACTCTACGTTTTCTTACAACCCTGTAAGCTCTATGGCAATGTCACGAACACTGCTTCTGGTGGTAAAATGTGGCTGGAAATACCAATGATAAATCTTTATAGAACGCATGTTCTGGTTTGCACAGCCTGATTTTGGTGATGCTTATATCTTTGACATAGGTGTGTTTCTTCAGTTAATGAAGCATTACTTTTTGTAGCATTCTAATGGTAGGTAATCAGTGAGAGATTTAGACTGAAACTGAAGCAAACAAGATTTATTACTTTTTCTAAGCTTCTTATAATTTGATGTACCTAAATACAGCGAAGTTGATTGCTGTTATTCCTGTCATGAGCTGCTCTACAACAGTGTATGTCATGTGAGAAGAGGAATTTTATAACATAGATCACTGCTTTTGGTTTTTGTCTTTAAAAAAACAAAACTACGAGGCTTGTAGGTGAGGTCATTTCAACAGGTCATTTCAAGACAGTCCTTGAAATGATGCACCTGTGGTACATTCACTAAGAATCAGATGAGATATGAAGATGATGCTTCCTTTGCTCCATTTAGAGAAACTTGAAAACTCTTTTGGCATAAAAGATCCTTGAACAGAGAAACTTTCTATAATAAACACAAACTTTTAGAATATTTCTTTAGAATTGGAAATTAAGAAAAAAACCAACACCACAAGCAAAAAATCCTCAAACAAAAACCCTGATCCATCTACTGGAAAAGTCTTACTGTTGTGCATCTGCAGAGTTTTCCATTACAGACAGAAGAGCCAACCCCAATTGTCTTTGACTACTAAAAGATCCATATTATCAGCATTAGCTGTTGTCTGTGCTTGCACCAACGTTGTAAGTCATTACTCCAGATAGCTGTATTTTTCTGACTGTATGCAGCCTAAAATTTCAGTACTAATAAGCTGGTTTTCTATGATGAAGTAGTCATCTTGTCTCTTTCTGTGTTAAAGGTGATGGGTTTATATTTAAAGTTTTGGGGTTTGTTTTTTATTTATTTTGTTGTTTTTTAACCCTTTCCTCTAGAGCACCTTTGCAAGGGTTTTGTATGGTTGTGGGTTTTTTTCATGAAAGTGTGATGCTTCCAGCCTTTCTATAAATGATGTTTTTAGCTTTATTAGCAAGTGTTCCTTGTTCTGTATGTAGAAATACTTCCCTATCATTGATTTCACTTTGTTGGGTTAGGGTTAGGGTTAGACGTTGGTTTAGTCTGCATTTGAAATACATAACCCTTTGGATTTGGATTTCAATATATATACATACATAGGTGTGTATAGTTTTAATTTCCACCGTAAATTGTCAGGGATTAAAAATCCTGAGATTATATATATTGGAATTGAAAGTAATGGGATCATAAAAGGCAGGGGAGGGGAAAAGTGCATCTGCAAGTGATAAGGTATTTCAGAATAATTTCTGTTGCCTTAGTGTATGAAAATGACTATCACACCATTCTCATTGTTAACAATTTGATGTCATAGTGCATATGCACAGTGCTTGCCAATTCTGTCAAAGCACTGTTTCGTCAGATAGGCTTGATCTGATTTTATGAAGGACTAAATTATACTCTGGAAACCTAATATTAACAATATGGGAAGGCTCAAGAGACTGTGCAGCAAACATCTGCATTTGCATACAGGTTAGGAAGTGTTTTTACTCTTACCAGTTGAGCACAGCAACTTCATCAGCCTATATATTGCTTAGCTGCTTCACTTTGTTGCTGATCTGTAACTGACTTACTCCTGTTTGCTTCACTTTGTTGCTGATCTGTAACTGACTGACTCCTGTTTGCTACTGGAAATTGTGGTATTAGCACATGACTTGAACAGAAAATTGAGATTATTTTCTACATATTTATTTATAGTTCTATTAGGTATTTATCTGGTTAAATGGAAAATGTTATGTAAAGGTTTATGCAGAGTTATCAATCTGGAATGTTAGTTTAATTGTCTTTGAATGGTAGAAGACTGCTTTGTAATTTAATAATTGCATATTGTTAAGACTGTTGCTACATTTGTGATCAAAGACTCTTTACCACTGGTCTTAAATGATGATGTATTATCATGGTTTTTAACGTCATATGACAGCATGTATGGTTTGTGTTTTAGATGTGACATCCAAATAGAAACAGTCCAATCACATCTGAAACTGTTTTAAGTGCTATTTATCACATTGTAAAGAAGAAACATGATTTATTCCTTCATATGTAATAAACTATAAATTTGACCCCACTTCTTTCCTTCACACACACAGGACTAACGATTTCAAATCTGGAAAGTAAAAAGATAAGAAATCAAAAATACAGGGTATAGCCCAGAGCTCTGCACTACTTTCTCCATTCAAGTTTTCTGAAGTGCTTATCATTCCTGTAAGATTGTTTGTGTATTAAGATTTACCCATCTTTGACATAAGCTATAATCTAGCATTGGTTTATGTTTCCAGTCATCTTTTAGGCTACCAGAGATGTGCTTCAGTTGGGGATCTTTACTCTGTGAACTAACACTACAAAAGAGCTTTTTTCCCTTTCTGGCTGAGTGTATACTCTTACTGTCTTCAAGACCTTGTAATTACTTTTGAATAAGCAATCACCTTTCCTGAAGACTCAAAGACATTCTTGTAAGAGCTACAACCTGCCTTGTGATTTAAATGCATTTCTAGCCAACTTGACTACACTAGTGAAAAAAACTTAAAGCCAAGTGTTCGTCTCCATTTGGGATTAAGATTCAATTCAGTGGTCAGGCATTCCAGAAATAGCAGCAACACAATTGTCAAGCACTGCAGTCTGAAATTAGCATTACCCAGGCAACATTGTGCACTTCTACAGAAGGCAACTGTAATACTTGCCATAAGGACAAGGTAGATCGGAGCAAGGAAAATTTATTTATTTACACAATCAGATTTTAATTTACATTTTAGCAAGAAAGATACTGGCCTCATAACAATTAATATTCTCACATGGCTGTTAAAGTCAGTCTACACCAGGTGACAACACAGGAACTAAAGAAATAAGAGTAATTCATGATGCTTACTATAAAATCATGAAATCGTTTGTTTCCTAAGAATACCATAACCCAGTTCGTTAACACACAAGCAGCACTTGCTGTTTTAAGTAGGAAAATTTCAGGTATCAGCAGCCATGGAGCAGGACCCCAGCCACAGGCAAAACCTGCAAGTACAAAGCGAAGAAATGTACGTTAAGTAGGAAAAAGTAAACGATGTCCAAGTTAATCAAGTAAGGGGGATGGTTCAATCAAAATCTTGCCCCCCCCCCCCAGAAGTAGAAAGAAGAAGTGATTTTAAGTCCATATGATCAACACTTGTGCATTTTGCATCATAATTACATGAATATTCTCAACAAACAGAACGTGCCAAACCTCGGGCAGCAGCGGGAAGCGGCGTAACCCGCCAGGCAGCGAGCCCCCTCAGCAGCTGTGCCTGCAGGCCGGGCCGCCCCCGCCGCCTCTGCTCCGAGCAGCACCGGGCAGCGGCACCGGGCAGCGGCACCGGGCAGCGGCA
>NW_026623824.1:295024-357446 GCF_030028575.1 Malurus melanocephalus | reverse complement strand
GCAGCAGCAGCAGCGGAGCGGAGCGGGCGGAAGCGGCTGGAGGGCGGCGGCGGCGGCGGGTGATGACGTTGGATGCGCCGGAAGCCGCCCGATGGTGCGAGCGGCGGCTCGGGGAGCGCTTTCTCTCCGTTGCTGCCGGTTCGCCCGGCGCGGGCTCGCCCGGCCCTCTTCCCCGGTCASCACCGGGTGGTCCTGAGGCCTCCGTCTCGTCTTGAGGGTCACCCGTCTGTCGTGGGTGCGCGCAGGTTGTGGCGCGGGCCGCGGAAGTGCTSAGAGCCGTTCCTCCCGTGGGAGCGATGGCCGCAGGGAAGCACCCGTTCCTGCTGGGCTCCTGGAGTCCGCGCAAGCCGTGGCGACTGCCCGCCGACGGTCACCCCGCGCCGGGCTGCTACCTGAGGTGAGCGACGCGGAGCTGTCGGCAGCAGCGGCGCTGCGTCCCCAGTACTCGCCGTGCCTTTTGCGTGCGGAGCTACACGGGAGCGGGCGGGGGGAGCGGATGGGGCTGGCTGCATAACACCTGCAAGACAGGCTCGAGCACCGCTTTCAGCGGCCTCACGGCAGCCCTTAATTTCAGTATTAGCTTCACGTGTTGAATACGACTAACGCCTTGCAGCTCACGGAATTTTCCTTCATAGCTAGCCTGTTAGAATTTTTTATTTGTTTTGAAGGGAACACATGCCTATTTGAACAGCAACTATATTTCCTGACATACGTGCTGAGGAAAGCTGGTAAGTGCTGTCAGCAGTAAAAGTTACTGTGTGAACTTGTGAATTGATAGGAGCAGAGCTGCTGCTATGCATTTGACATCCAGAAATTTATCGTGTGCATGCAACAATTGCATGCCATGTGCAGCCTTTTATGGTGGACACTTACTTAACAATATGCCTATGCCCTGTTAAGGGGTATACTCTTAAGATCTTACTCTATGATGGTAAAACGTCTGTATATAAAGTGCGTCCTACTCTTACCTCCATTCTTTCAGTTTGGGAGCTGCTATTAAATTCACATCGTTGACTAATGAATGGAAGTAGAACTTACAGAGATTTTTTTTTTTTTTTTTTTTTTTTTTTTTTTTTTTTTTAATTTTTATTGTTTACCTGATGTTTATCTTGTTGATTCATGGTCCCAAGTCATTGTAGGAACTTGAGATGTCACAGGATAGTATAAGTGCATACAGGATGTAGTTCAGGAGATGGTATTCAATTTCACAGTTAAGCCACAGTGGAAATAAACTAACAAAAGTAGGAAAAAAAAACCCCAACAGGATTTTTTTAATGCATTTAGGTCAAACTGGTGCAGACATGTCAAAACTTACACTAGATCGGTACAAGCTCAGGTCTTCACAAATAGAAAGATGACTAACATATCCTTCAATACCGTTTGTCAGACGCCTCTTTATATGGTTTTTAAAACTAACTGGTTACCTGCTTCATATATAAAATAGTTCAGGATAAAGGTATGAGGTAGTTCAGTTAGTAACTAGCCTATGACTCTGCTTATGTGCTTTGGTTTTTTTTTCCTTTAATCAGTATAACCGTGAGTAAAGTCTAAGACACTGGTTTTTTTTGCTATAGTAGGTTTAAAACTTAAACTAACCCCAACCTTATTGGACTCAGAATTTGAAAGTGTTAACCTACAACAAGAAAGATGTCAGCATTCACAACGAATGCTAATGTTCACTAGCTAAACACAATTTACTTTTAAGTCTGGTGTGGGACAAATGGTAGTTCAAGGTGCATGCAAATGCTTAGTGCTAACCTAGTAAATATTTTAAAATGCATTTGGTCACTTCAATCTATGTGTTACCGTGCCATGTGGAATACCGATGTACCAGTAATAAAGATGTGATTCTTACCTTGTTTTCTGAACGGAACTAATACAGTATTTTGATGTATCACAGGTAAATTTTTCCATAACCTTATGGAGAAAAAGGACTTTGAAGCATGGCTTGATAACATTTCTATTGCATTTCTTTCTCTGACGGACTTGCAGAAAAATGAAACTCTGGATCACCTGATTAGCTTGAGTGGAGCAGTCCAGCTCAGGCACCTCTCCAATAATCTAGAGATTCTCCTCAAGAGGGACTTCCTCAAACTTCTTCCATTGGAACTTAGCTTTTATCTGTTAAAATGGCTTGATCCGCAGACCTTACTCACGTGTTGCCTCGTCTCTAAGCAGTGGAACAAGGTTATAAGTGCCTGTACAGAGGTGTGGCAGACTGCCTGTAAGAATTTGGGTTGGCAGATAGATGACTCTGTTCAGGATCCTCTGCATTGGAAGAAGGTTTACCTAAAAGCTATTTTAAGGATGAAGCAGCTGAAGGACCACAAAGCCTTTGAGACATCCTCTTTAATCGGACACAGTGCCAGAGTATATGCACTTTACTATAAAGATGGACTTCTGTGTACAGGTAGGAAGGACGGAYGACAAAAAAGTCTTTGTTTTCTCTCCCTTCTTGTGTGATTAATGACAATTTGCTTTTCCTTTACCAGACAAATCATTTTCATAGTGTGAATACAGATCATAATTCATACTCACTTCCTTTTTTTTTTTCAGTTTCTGAAAAATCTGGTGTACTAATAAACTCATTAGTCACTTCAGTAAGAACACAAGGAGACCAATTTCTTTGTTGGTTGAAGAAATAGCAACAGCAGGTATCATTGTCCCTGTCCATGGCAGGGTGTTTGGAACGAAATGATTTTTAAGGATCCCTCCAGTCCAGACTGCTCGATGATTTTGATCATGCTGTTACTATTAGTAAGCCTGTTTGAGAAGTACAGACATGTTAGTTATCCTCTTAGACCATAGCTTTCAATTAAAAGGACTTTGGGCTGTGAGAGAACTTCAGTCTCCCAAAGTATGGAAGAAAATGTTCTATCTTCTTCCTTGACACAAGACTGTAAGCACTTCCAGTTCTTAACGTAAGTGCTTTATGAAGCGCTGTAAACTGGATTTACCCTTGCTACTAGTCTAACTTGCACATAATTTCAGCTTCCCCCTTTATAGACTTCAAGATTTCAATTTGAACTTAAGTTACAGACAGAACATATATGAAGTCTTAGTAGGAAAGAATAATAACAGAGTTACTATGAACTACTATCAGAGCATATTTTCTAGGATTTTATCGTCATTTTGAATGACAGTATTATACACTAAATTGGGAATATTGACTTCAATCACACATTTTTTGGTACACTAGGATGCTTACTAGGAGCCAACAGCTAGATTCTAGCCAGTCTTTCACTTACCTACTCACTAGAGAATGTTATACACACAAAAACAGCATTGTCAGAACTTTCTGACAACTTCTGTGCTGAAGCCCCCAGGAGAATAAACAGGTGTAAAGAACCCAGAGTTTTATTTTGCTCTGCAAAGCTTGCACTTAAAAAAAGAGGTACTTTAGGTAGGAAAAGAAAGTGGCCCTTATGGGTCTGGTGTATTTCAGGATTTGGAGGACCCCTTTCCCTCCTGAAACTAACCAAAGCTTGCAGGATAGTTAGTGGCTCTGCAAACCTGAGAGTGATGTGTCACGTATAACTTCCATGCATCTGTTTCCATGCATCTATTTCAGTGGATAGTGTCAGTCGGAGTAGTGCCAGAATCTGTAGAAGGTGATTAAAGGGTGTGAAGAACCTAGTAGGCCAGGTATCTTGTAGATTCCTTAATGTGAAAATAAGCTGCTTTGCTGTAGTGCTGAGAGTTAAAACTAGGGCATATTTCCTAATTCAGGCAGCTTGAAAGTACAATTTAATGAGAAAAACAAGRGGAAGTGCCAAGCCCTGCACCTGAAGCCGATCAACTCCACAGCATCAGTATATGGTAGGGGCCACCAAACTGGAAAGCAGCTTGGCAGAGAAGGACCTAAGTGTCCTGGCAGACACCAAGTGAGCATAAGCCCCAATGTTCCCTTGCTGAAAAGAAGGCAAAGGGTATCCTGGGCTGCTTTAGGAGGAGTTGCCAGCAGGTTGAGTGGGGTGCTCCTTCCCCTCTTCTCAGCASTGGTGAGGCTTGGTGGAGCATTGTATCCACTTTTGGGCTCCCTAGTAGAGACAGGGACACACTGGAGAGTCCAGTGAAAGGCCACGAAGGTTATAAAGGGACTGGAGCATCTTTCATATGAAGAAAGGCTGAGAGAGCTGGAATTTCTTATCCTGAAGAAGTGAGGGCCCAGGATGCTATCAGTGTACAGAAATAACTGAAGTGAAGGTGCAGAGAAGATGGAAGCAGGCTCTTTTCAGTGATGCCCAATGATGGARCAAGAGGCAGTGAAACAGGAGGCCTCACAAACTGAAACACAGGAGATTCCCCTTGAAACACTTTCTACTGTGAGAGTGATTTGTTCCTTTATGTTTTTACAGTGAGAGTGATGGAGCACAGGTTGCCCAAGGAGATTGTGGAGCATCCATCCTTGGTCACACTCAAAAGCCATCTGGTCATGGTCCTGGGCAGCTGGCTGTAGGTGGCCCTGCTTTACTAGGGCGATTGGAAGAGTTGACCTCCAGAGGTCACTTCCAACCATAATCATTCTATGATTCCATGAAAATACTTTATTTAAGGTAAAGAAAGACGAGTATAGAATCAGAAATATTATTTACTCTTTGCTTGCGATTATCCTGTTCTTTTATATTCTAGGATCAGATGACTTGTCTGCAAAACTGTGGGATGTAAGCACAGGTCAGTGCATATATGGTATCCAGACACACACCTGTGCTGCAGTGAAGTTTGATGAACAAAAGCTTGTAACAGGATCTTTTGATAACACAGTAGCCTGTTGGGAATGGAGCTCTGGGACAAAGACACAGCATTTTAGAGGACATACTGGTGCAGGTATGTTGAAATTTTCAAATTGTAATTTCACTGGTCAAGTAATGTACATTGTCATCAAACAAAATATAATTTAAGTTAGCTTTTTGCACATTAGCTTTTTTGGTTTGTTCAGCCTMTCTTCTCTGTCACTTAGTCACCTCAGTTCCCCCCAAAAGGGGAAGTGACTAAAACAGATATAAATTTGTCCTTGAATGTGCAAAAGCTTAGCCATGTAGTGTTGTGCAATTGCATGGAAGTGACACTAAATGCTGTGGCTATTCAGTAATTTCAAGTCTCAAAGAGGTGCAAAGCTTAGGTAGCAGGGCATACATGGCCATTCTTTATATTCTCAGACTGGACATGAGCTTGCATGAAAGAGCAAAATGGGACCTGGGAATATGTATTTGCATTTCCCTCGTAATTAAATTATTTGTCATGTAGTTAAAAATATCCTCAACTCAGCTGTAGTTTTTTTCCCGTGTATCTATAAAAGGTATTAATCCTGCTGAAAGTGTTATACTAAAACTCTGGAAATAGGAACTGGCTTAAGTTACACTTTGGCATAATCCAGTCGTAAAGTAATCACAGACATRCATGCTCTTAATTTGGGCGAAAAACCCCCGGTAATTTTGCAATGTAAACTAAGGCATCCAGAGCAACAATTCATGTATGTAGTTGAAGAGTAACAATTAAAGATGTAGTGGCTTATGAATTTAGAGGCTGCTAAATTAATATAGAGGCTACTAGTGTCTCACAGGAAAACACATACAATATAGACTGGTATTCCTTACTTAGTTCCCTATTTCCTTGTAGTTTTTAGYGTGGATTACAATGATGAACTTGATATTCTGGTCAGTGGCTCTGCAGACTTCACTGTGAAAGTATGGGCCTTATCAGCAGGAACGTGCCTGAATACCCTTACTGGACACACAGAATGGGTCACTAAGGTGGGAATATTGATTTTTAATTAATCTTGTACACTTAYTTGCACTACATTTCTAAAGTGTTCTAATTTTTGTTTCCTAATCCTAATGCTGCAACTATGTTTATAATCTGAAGAACATCTGGAAATACTATGAAATAACATTTCAACAGAAAAGATACTTAAGCTGCAATTAAACCTTTCAGACCATTGAAGGTATTTCAGTTCCAAAGCAGCTGGGGTAATATTAGGAAGCAGGGTTTGATGCAAAGACTGAATAAAAACTGGTTCTGAAAGAACGCCGCTTTAAAAATTATATAAGAAATCGAATGATCTTGATAACAAAAATCTGAGCATGAAACAGTATTTTTCTTCTGCTTATTTCAGAACTTGGAGGGTAGGGGCTGTGACTGTACAAGTGAGGTGTATATGTTTGCTTATTAATACAGTAAGTTGTCGCTAGTAGGAACAAGAAGACTGTAAACTGTAGTTTTCCTTCACTTGCTGAAAGTATTTGTACTGCTTTTATTCATGGGTATGGTTTATAGGTGGTCAGTGAAGTGAAAGGAAAGTGCAAATGAATGTTTACTTAACAGCATCAACAGAAATCATTACCATCCTTCAATTACAGGTAGTTTTGCAGAAGTGCAAAGTCAAATCTCTTATGCATAGTCCTGGGGATTATATTCTCCTAAGTGCAGATAAGTATGAAATCAAGGTAGGTACCGTATTTCATGCATAAATTATTTTGGTACATTGGGAAATAAAAAGCTTGAGTTATTTGCTGAAGTTTACAGATAATAAATACTAATACTAGTATTACAAATAATAGAAGGCTTTATTTTCTTCTCACATTTCCCACTTGTGAGGCTGCGTGCAGAACACTAAACTCTTCAAAAGCTAGTTTTTCAATGCTCTTAGCATTTCATTTTAAATGACAGCTCTACAGAAATGATAATGCAAAAAACCATTGCTTTCAGTTCATGTCTTAAAGCACTTAATTTCAAATACTGTTACTGTTGGGGAATTTAGGGTTGGGGAGTGCTGTAAGTTTGTGGCTACAGAAGTTTTTCATAACTGAAACTGTTATGAAAACTGTCCCAATCGGATGGTTAATTTATTTCTTTTTCCCATTCTATAAAGTACTTATTTTCACTGGTAATTTTTTGGCTAGGAACAGCACATACTGCACCAAAACTCTAGGATAAATCACTCGAAGAATTGATGTTCCTATCTGAAGGAGATAAATATTCCTGAAAAAATCCCCATGTACACATTAACCTGATGCTTAAAAAGAGACTGTGAGGCTTGCTCTATTTGTATAACCGTTTATAGAGTGAATTTTTTATGGGTTTAAACTGTGTTTTAATTGTAGATTTGGCCTATTGGAAGAGAAATAAATTGCAAGTGCTTAAGAACGTTGTCTGTTTCTGAAGACCGCAGCATCTCCCTACAGCCCAGACTGCACTTTGATGGTAAATACATTGTGTGCAGTTCAGCACTAGGATTATACCAGTGGGACTTTGCCAGCTATGATATTCTCAGGTAAACCGTTCAGTTTAGGATCCAGTCTTCATTAATAAATAAGAAGTAGATCATACTAGTTTTAGTAATTGCTTTAGATGTAGACCAAAAGAATCTTGATAAAAATCCTGTAAGCATCTCGCTTTACACATATTGAGAGGTTTAATTCTAATTTCTCATCTGATAACATGAATTGTTTGTTTGGTTTCTGGCCACATGCTAGTTTTTTTCCATATTTTCATTCTGTAAGCTGAAGTGTTTCAGTACAGACTTAAATCAGACTGCAGGGCTGTAGTTGTGAATGTGAAAATGTAGGGACCCAGAGCTAATGTTGCCAAGGAGACTGCTATACAGAGAACCAAGCAGGCATTTCTGGGGATCCTTTGATGGGGCAGGAAATTTAAGAGACTCTTTTTTTCCTTATAGCACTACTATCTGTCACTAATGCTGTGGAATGATAGTGGAATCTATCAGACTGCAATAAAGGACCGAACATGATGGCACTCCATTTCTATAAAAAGAATCAGGCTGTATGAGTTAGAAATGGTAGCATCAAAGACAGTAACTTACTAAAGAAAAGAACACATTTTAGAACTGCTGGCAGACTCTTAATTTAAACAGCCTGAATATTTGGGGAGTATCTACCTTTGAAAGATCTAATTCAGAAGAAGTGTGTCTTATCAGTAAGAATAACTGAGTAATTTCACCTCTTAGTTGACCCTCCCATCTTTCAAAAGAGAAAGATGGTCTCTCACTGCTGAGAGCAATTTTCATCTCCATACATTTTTGTGCCTTAGTTCTGTGCTTTATGTAATGCTGTGATCACATGTGCAGGCAGTTGTGGAAAACTCAACTCTTCGGTTTCTGTTCCAGGTTTTATTTGTTAAGGTAAAACATCATAAAGGTATTGGGGAACTAAAAAAAACCTTTATTTCTCCCCATGCTTAACTTAGCATGAAACATCAGTAAAACAGCATTCCAAGGACCGGTCTTGGATGATTTGTCTTACCATCAATGCTTATCACAAGAATGCATGTCTGTGTTTTACTTCTGCCTTTTGTAAGAGTGGTCCAAAGAAMAATAACAGCTTTTACTTCTTAGATTAATGACATTGAAGCATGAAATCCATATGGAAATTTACTGTAAAACACATCTTCATTTGCTCCTTTGTGTGTATCTGGAAATGGCTTTTTTCTTATGCTTTGCAGAATAATCCCTTTCAAACTTTAGCCTTTATGTTCAGAAGGGTCTGTCCTGAATGCACAAAGTCAGAACTGAAACCACTGTAGCTACGTTCAGTTGCTTAATTTGAAAAAATTGCATTCAGTTCTAAATTATTTCAGAATGACGAGTTAAGGCACGTTTTCCGTAGACGCACAGGACTTCGTTTAGTAATTCAAGCTCATGACTACATTGTAAGGGAGATTCTAACACTGTTTTCTTGTCTTCTAGGGTTATCAAACCTCCAGACTTCTCAAATGTGTCCTTGCTGGGCTTTGGAGAGATATTTGCTCTACTCTTTGACAACAGATACCTATATATAATGGACTTGAGGACAGAAAAACTGATAAGCCGCTGGCCTCTACCAGAATATAGAAAGTCAAAGAGAGGTTCAAGCTTTTTGGCTGGTGAAATGTCTTGGTTAAATGGACTAAATGGCCAAAATGATACAGGCTTGGTTTTTGCCACCAGTATGCCAGACCATAGTATCCACTTGGTGTTATGGAAAGAACATGGCTGAAAAGCTCACACATACAGAATCTTCAGGAATATATGGCCTATCAGCAGTGTGTCCATAAAATGAGACTTTGCATGAACCAAAGTTGCACACCCAGTGGCATCATCATGCAATGCACAATCATTTTCTTTCATTTGGGCATTTGGGAATGGGTTATTTTGGACATAATGCAATGCAGCATGCTAACAGTATTCACCACAAACTTTTGTCTATATTCATGTTCAAATATACCTATTTGGGCTCTGAAGTATAACTTGTAATGTTGAAATCATTTAAATCTGTTGTTAAGGCTGAAATCAAGTTGTGCTTGACCTGACTTCTGACCCTTATTTTGTTGTTGAAACAGAAGGTGAAGCTACTATTTTAGAATCACAGGCTTTTGTATGTGTAACAGCAAATACAGTTACAGTGTATGGCCACTTAACAAAAACGAGAAGATAGCAAACGCTTTCTCTCCAGAATCTTTGTCTTCAAAATATTTTTCCATATGATAGCTTTAAATACTTAGCCTTTGAAACAGAAGAATCGAGTCCTTCAAGTAGGATCCGATGTTATAAGTTCAAGAACGTGTCAATATGATCTCATCAGCCAGAATGATACAACACTTTATTTGATAGAGCTTGTGGTCGCAATTAACCTTGGAGAACCTCTGACATATTCATCATACTTGCTGATGGTAATTCAGAATGGCTCAATTGGTATTTTATAGTTCTTCTAGTTTGTATTAGAACATATTTTAGTTCACATGAATGGTAAGGTGATTTTTAGTCTCTACAGCAGGTCACTTTCTTACATTAAATGATGTCTACCAGCCCATTCACTTCAAAAGTTGCAGTTAATGTAATGCACTCAAATTAGTTGCTATGTCTAGAGTTGGAAAGCAGGGGCAAATGACAGAATGCCACATCTCTGGTGAAAAAAAAAAATCAAAAGTCTGAAGAAAAGCACAGTAGAAAAAGGTCTTACTGTTCATCACAGGAGACTTGATGCACACAAGTTAATTGCTGAGTAGCAAATACTTGTCCACATACTTTTGTACTATTTGACACGTACCTAAAAGCTCCAGCTACATCACATGCTTTAGAAATTCTTTAAATTGGCTTCTCTGCCTCCTTCTCTCCTTAATGTCAGTTTTTTCATGCAACTTGAAAACATGAGTTTTCCTGAAGATTGGCTTCTGCCCTTGAAAAGACAAAAATGTCTAGCATTACTACTATTGGTGTGACTTTTCTTCCCACTATGCAAGGAGACCTGATTTTATACTTAATACTGAATGAAGGCCAAGATTCCAAAATGTATGCAGTATGGATTACACCAATGAAGAAGATTTTTCATATGCAAGAATCAGTATTTGAGTGATGCCATAGGAGCTGCATAAGGTTACAGTGGAGCAGTCTCAAATACAAGGCCAGACTCCTAAGCACTCAGTTTTCTCTCCTTTATTCACACCAATTTACTTTGAAAAATGCCTGCAAGTCAAGGATTTTATCAACCGGAAACCAAATTCAAACTGCACTGTCTGGGGCATAAATGATGAGCTCTTCAAGCTTTTGTTGTCTCACTCCAAAGTGAAGAAGGCTTCCATGAAATAGTATTCAGAAACTAGTGATGAAACCCAGTTCTCATCATTTTTAATGTGGAAGTAATGTAGCAATATAGTTAGGATGTGTGCAGTAACTCAGCTTCTTCTGAAGGAGCCACCTACATAGCACTGCATTGACTTTGAAAGATTAAACAGAGGCGTGCCAAAAATGTCCTAGTTTCCAAGTTGGCAAAACAGGAAAACTTGGTTAACTAATTGTTAGTGATCTTGATGATGCAGAGTCCACAGAGATGTGGTGCAAAAGGTGGCTGAGAAACTGAGAGCCAAGCTTGGCCTTGCCTTGCAGAAAAAATGGTGGGGAAAGGGAAGGGTGGTGGCCATGGGATGGGAAGGCATTGCTATTGTTTCCAGCTAACTAAGAAGCTATAAAGAAAACAAAGTCAGACTCATTTTGGCATCATGCAGCAAAACAATGGCCAATGGTTTTTGTCTACTGTGCAATTAGTTTAAGACTAAAAAACAGGTTGCCCAGCCCTCCTAGACAAAGCTCTGAGCGCACCATGCTCTAAACACCGAGTTGGACTTCCAGTTGTCCCTTCTAAACAATAAGTCTGAAATTCTAAATGGACCTGTTGCCATGCAAGATTGTACAACTGACTGCAGCACTCACTCAGATATTAATACAGCTGCCAGTTTGTTGCTACAGAGTGGGAGATGCTGCCAGACACTGTGAAGCCAAGTAAAAAATCCTTTTGGACATCTTCTAATGATACTAGTCCACTAATGATAGAGTTCCTTAAGGATACAGGCATGTGCCATTATCAAGTAGATGAAGAAATGAAAGCATGATACTGATGTAGAAATTTTAAACAGCATATCTGCCCTCACACATACTCTTCTCTCTGTCAGACACCAAACCTATTGCTGCCTTAAGATGTGCCTTCAGTAGGAAGGCGCTAATACACTGCCRCAATGTATAAAATGCATATACCTCTGGGGGCTTATCAAACAGAAACTGAAATTGTAAAACCAAAACTGTGAAACCAGTGTGAGCAAATGTTTTTTTGGTTTGCTTTGGTTTCCATCTGACCCTTCAGCAAAAGTAACTACTTAGCACTATTTCCAGATAGAGATTGAGAAAAGTGCAGCCTCTGTACCCTTGCACCTACATAGGGAAACAATGTAATTCAATTTACCCATCTCATAAAGGATTTAAATCCAACTCGTGTCAACATTTCAGGAAACATTTTTTTTCCTGCAAGGCTTCAAGGAGCCAAAAAAAAAAAAAAAAACCCAACAATTTCATTTAATAAAAGTTGTCTAGCCATCTATTTTTAACTCCTCGATACAGATTCTTTTCAGTACACAAAAGTATCTTTTTCTTTAAATTAAATCTGTATCCCTTGCCTCTTAAAGCTTTCCAACACAACTCAGCACTTAAATAATTCAGAACTGGTGGGATCACTCTTCCTAAACTTACGTGTCTCCAAAGCTCAGTTAAACGAGACACTTGCATCAGCAGAATTCGAGTGGCTGTGTTTAGTGTTACTATCCACCACATCTTTAACAAACACTATTTCCAAGAGGATAAGGGGCTATTTTTTTTTTTTTTTTTTTTACAACTGAAAGGCAGATCGTGCTGAATTATTTGTTTACCTTTTACTCAAATGGACATATACAAATTTGGTACCCAGTATCATATAAATTGCAAGAATTAAGAATGCTACCTCCTTTAACATTAACGACTGTAGTTGAACTTTTTTTTACATAGGTTGAAAACTTGCATAGGTTTGCATTATTTGAATCAGTTGACAAATACTGATTTTTCTTATTGTTTTAATTGATAACAAACTGTACATTTTCCAGAAGTACTGCAATCTGTACTGACCCTTGATATCATTAAATGATTCATGGGTTTGCTATAGATTCCCTAAATAATTGCTGCAAAATGTAAACTCCATGTGGAAATCAATGTAACATAATCTTTAAATTATATCCTCTTGTCTTCCCACAATACAGGTAGTGCTCCACCTTCCCTCAGGGAAACGTGGTTTCACTTTTGAGCTTGGTTTGAGATAGCACCTTGTTAACATTCATTATTAATGATGAATTGTATCTCCACAGTGTTGTATCCCTGATRAGGGATTGCCTGGGAAGGTCACTTTGAAGGGCCTTCCGACAGTGATAAACGAGGGCAACATCCATGGGAACATTCACACTGTTCCCATAAGCACGTAGGACAGAATGCACCGAAGTCTGAATCACCTTTCGTGGATCAACTATCATTTTCCTGGGATTGATTACATCTTTCCTGTCAGGCTCTCTGTACACATGCTGTAATATGTTAACACCTGGCACAGTATTCCAAAATGAAATGTTGAACATGGGAGTAGATACAGTTTCAGGGAAGATATGGTTCTCAAAGAGGAAAACACTAGTCCCTGGGTTTTTTTCCTGAAGACTGTTCATCATTGTTTTCCAGTCTGGGTGCTTAAGGGGAAGAATTATTTCATCAGCATCATTAAGAACCACAAACTTGCTCCTTTCCATGTTACGGTATATACAGTCATTTAAAGCTGTGATTTGTCCATAGTAGCCAATGTGTGTTCCATCTTGCATGAAGCGCCATTCAGAAGAAACCTTGAGGTGTGAGTTTATTGGCCAGGGAATTATCTCGACAGTTCCTTCTTCTATATAAAACTTCAAAACTTTCTCCATCAGATGGCTGCAGTTGTTCTTATAGATCACCACTTTCTGTACTCCAAGTATCTTGTACATTTCCATACTCTGTATAAACTGCAAGACATTGTTGTAGTTTCCAAACATGGCAGAGATGCACACAGTGAAGTCAACAGAAAAGGTCTCAGCCTTGCGGTTTTTAATTTCAAACCTTGGCAGCTGGTCAATATTTCCATGTGGAGATTGATGAACCGATACATGATTTGGATCACAGTTTTCAGGTTCCAAACAAACTATATCTGCTGCACCATAAGGGAATCCAAATCTATCTGAATGAACATCGATTTTTGCTTTTGATACATAGATCTTTCCACTGGGCTGACAGCAGAACCAGCAGTACAGTTGTTTTACATCTTCATGGTGAACAATTCCAATCAGACGAGTGACTTTGCTTTCTCTGTCATCAAAGTATGGGGATATAATAAAAGTTTTGTTACCTTTTAATGCTGTTATTGTGCTATTGGCAATTTCCCCTCTACATCTTCTACCTTCTTGAATTACTTTTGGGTAATGGGAAAGTATCTGTAACTTTAGATAAGAAACTGTGAGCAATGAGGTTACAGTAAGAATGCACACAGCAGCAGCAAAGTATGATTTTTTCCCTGCACACATCATTTTGTATGGATCTAAGCATGGACGTAAATTTCTCTGTCCTTGTCCTTTATACTGCCGCATCTGCAGAAAAGAAAATACATATTATGAGATTAATACTGACCCATGATCGTTGCTCAGGAGTGTCACAAACAAAATAGGGTAAGTCTCTATCATTGTGCACTAACTTAATCAGAGACCCAGCTACTGTGCTTTTATGAAAAGTCACAGAACATGTCTTTAATGGTATGGGCGATACTGTATGCAACACTGAATGCCTCTATTTGTCAGATGTGTGAAGCAGTTTCTGTACGTTGAAGGTTCTGTTAGGAGTATATAACAAAGTATATACAGCAATACAAGGAGCAATTATTTTTTCTATAATCCAAATTTTAGGGTATACAATTTATTAATTATGCAGTAATTCTTAAAGCAAAATTTTTCTTTTTCTCTTTACACAGTGTGTAACGTTATGTTTAAAAAAACCCCTCAACCAGACTTCTCACAGATAAGCTAGAGGCAGATAAACGAAATGCATACAGAATTAACCAAGTTCATAATAAACGTGCTAATTGGGGATTGCACACAACGGCGCAGATATAATCACTAATTTATTAATTCCCTAACTTGCAATTCACAGATGAGACCATACATAGAGAGGAAGGTCGATTCATACAATCCAGCAGAAGATAGGTGAAATCTATGCAGGTATGAAACTCGGTCTCAGTCACTCTACCCTATGCAGCCCTCTACAAGGCAGGAGTTGCAGCAAAGGTCACCACATAATGCTTGCTGGAGATCTGGGCCTCCTCTGCATTAATGCTGGCTCAGTTCCTGCCACAGTTTAGGGGTCAGGTCTTAAACTCTTGCTGCTGCAGGAACAGGGAGGCAGCCCTGAGTGCCTGGACAGCCAAAGTCTTTAGCAGCACTTGTGCTAGCAAGTGTTAATGCCTAAGTGGGAGTTAATGAAATTCTCACGCACTAGTGGAGCCTAGAWTAAAAGTTTTCTCTACAAATTCACCTTTAGATGTTCAGATATGATCCACAAACGGGAAAGTGACAGCAAGACTTTTCAAAGGCCTGCTTGTACCACAGAGATTCTTGAGAAAAGAGTGTCCCAGATCAATCAAATTCACATTAGATCAGAAAACTGAATCGGTACAAGAGAGTTCCCCCAAATGCCAGCAGAACTGTGGAGTAAAATGCCAAGATGGAATAAACTGATGCTATTGCACAAGATGACAAAAATGTTTCTCGCAGATGAAAATTAATTCTTCATGCCTTCAAGTAAAGTACGGTATTTTCACAATTGCTCTTTCATTAAAAAGTGAACTAGGGAGAACCACAGTCACAACACACCCCTTAAAATGTCCCATATGCCAAGGCTGACGTGATTTACAGCAGCCTTTGCTAGCTACCAAGAAATTGTTTTACAGACCAGAACAGTTACAGGGGTACCAAAAAATCTCACTACATCACACTAAGCAGAAAAGAAGCAGCAGAAAGCATTGAGTTTTCTATCTCTGAAATGCAGTCGACCCCAGAAGTCCTTAAAATTAAGAGCAGAACTGCAAATACATAGTAAGAGTCTGCTACTTGTCATATGACTTTCAGGTGGAGATTTGTGACTGAAAACAACTCGTAGTAACTCTTTTTACAAAATATTCTAAAGTACAGAAGTTCCCCCTAAGCATTCTTATTCCAAGGATGTTACATATTTTAGCATTCTTACAACATAGAGTAGGTCACATTTAACAGTCTTCCTCTTGGTTTCATCTACTTATTACTTAAAATACTGTTCAGTCCTATAGAATTAATAGTTTTTAACTCAAGATACATTAAATTATGTCAACAGCAAATAACAAAATCGATTTATTACCTGTTCTTTCTTCTGCTTTTGCTAGCAATAAATAATGAACGAGAGGAAAAAAAATATTTTGAACAGCAACACTGGAAAGGAAAAAGTACCTTTTAAAGTAGATGGTCGAGTGAAGTTCCATTCAGTCCTCCATCTATTTTTGGCTAAGTTATTTTGCTAAAATAATTTACTAATTGTTTATTTTAAACAGATAAAAACTTAAATACTTTTAAGGTAAATTACAATAATGTTCAGTACAGAACAACGCTGAGGGCAAAAAACATGGTACAATACCTAAGACACTTCCTGGTACATTTTATTGCAGATAGCTGGTGCCCTTTGAATGTCAGTAACAAAGCCACACCTACCAGCAAAACAAGTTTTGCTTCTCTTGAGCAAAGCATACAGTTGTGTTGCAATAACTGAATTTAAATTACAAATTATTATGGAGTTTTGAAGCAAATCAAACATTTTTCATGGATTTTTTTAAGGCTATTTAAGTTTTCTTCTGAAAACTAATCTTTTATGTTGATATAACCCCAAATCACACACATGATACAAAATAGACAGATTTGCTTTAATACTTATGTAGCTAATGGTATCAATGGCTACTTTGCAGTGTTCCCCTAAACTGTAAACAGGCCCTGACAGACTGCAGTAATACTACCTCCCTGTCTTCACTTTTGTTACCTTTTCATTAAACAAGACAGGCTACTCTAAAAACATCTCATAAGAAACAGTCTACCTTCACCAGTCATTTCCGTGCCCAGTTTCCATTACTCTCTGGTACAGCAGACTAGAAACGTCTGTACCTGGTCCATTTGTACATGGCAAGTAACAAGCCCTCATGACTGGTGCATCTTTTCTTTCTTAACACATGCAAGGATTGTATCTTTTGGAGTTGCAACATACTGCACATCTACATCTGAGCTTGTCATCAGTCAACAATTAATACACCTAGCCAGTCAGACAAGCAAGTGCAGTTACACAATGTGTTTTCTTCTGCAGCAAGGTCACAATAAAGAGCTCTTGTCATGGTTCAAATCATGGAATGGCCTGGGCTGGACAAGACTTCATTTAGTTCCAATCCCCTTGCTGCAGATGGAACACATTTCACTAGATCAAGCTCACATTATTCACATTCTTCCTTATTTCTTTGGTCACAGTCCCTCTAAAATTTACTCTAAAATGTTGCATGGGATCAAGAATGCACTCATAAACTTCCATTTATTCATCTTTTTTTCCCCATCCTAAGCCAAGGAATCACTCAAGCTTTAGCCACATTGTCTCATTACATTCACAACACRTTTATTAAACTCCCATTATGGGTCTTTCCAATAGCTTGTCTTTTTAGAATTTTGAAACGGAATCTTTCTCGTATCACCTTCCAGTTGGATGTTGTTTTTACCTTGACTGTACAACTTCTATTTTCAGACCTTCTTTTCCAACATCCTTCTAAAACTCTCCACAACTAGCACTGTTCTTACTAAAAGCTGGTACTAATAGCAAACTTAGTTGGAGTCACTCCTSTGTCATTACTAACCTCTCACATGTTCTCTGCATTCCTTCGTAATTTGTTCTGTTCGCATGGAGATGGCTGAGGACATTTTATGTTCCTCATTTCAGAACCTTGATGAAGTCTACACTGATAACTCTCATTGCTTTATCTCCCAGTCTCAGGTAAGGATAGAGAGCAACTGACAAGCGGTGATTGCGGAGTTCCAATTCCTATAATGAAATATCGGCTTCAGCAGTATAGGAACAATAAACAACCTAATCCTTTTTTATCCAAGATCTCAGTAAAACTCCCCCACTAACAAACAGCCTTAGTAACTTACTATTTTTGAAAAAGTTATTTGCTATCCTTTAGTTCATGGTTTTTGTCAAAAGCAAAACCACAGATCACTGGTGCTTAAATAAGAAATCCATATATTAACAATCATTTGCCATCTTTATTTAGATTGCCTGTTGCTAATATTTTGATAGTTTACCTTTTTCAGAAAGGTTATTTGACAGCGTCCTTTCTCTCTTTTAAGATCCGAAGTCAGAAGCATACTGTTTCAGGGATTAAACTGAAGGCAGTATTATTCCACTAATAAAATACTGCTCCAAAAAAATGAAACTGGCTTTTTCTATTGTAAATGGAAAGACAGTAGCCAGACCAATATACAGTGTTGCCACATACTTATTTAATGCCATTAGAACCGACAAACCCCACACTTTCCTGTATACACTCATAAACTTCTCCATTACAATCTGCTGAACATCTGTAGGCAAAACTCCTCCTATTGTCACCAAATAAACTTGGTGTTCTTTGAAAAATCAAATAGATTGGGCAAAATAAAACTTTTATGACATTTAAAAGACTGTTATTTCAACATTTTGTCTTTCACACTGTACTTTTTTAACTGGGCCAAGAGTTAATTTTCTTTCTAGTAACTAGCAGGGTGTTGTGTTTTGTGACCAAAGCAAGTAGTTCAAACTCTCTGATGTTTAGCTATGACTGAACAGTACTTACGCAGAGTCAAGGCCATCTCTGTTTCTCCTGTGGCTCCCATCTCAGGAGTTGAGTGTACAAGAAGTTTGCAGGGACCACAGCTGGAACTGCTGAACCAAACCAACCAAAGGCCCAGTCCACACTAGATGATGCCGTGCTCAGCCATCAAAGGTGGGGGAAGAAGGAGAAAGAGGGAGGAGACATGCGACATGACAGCATATGGCTTCCCAAGTCACTGTTGAACCTCATGAAGTCCTGCTTTCCTGTTAATATTAGAAAAGGGGACATAATGAATAGATTCCACATTTTGTTTGGCATGCAGTTTTGCTTTACCTTTTAAACTGTCTTTATCTCAACCCGTGCGATTTCCCACAGGAAAACTGCCCTTCTGATTCCATCCCCATCCCACTGCAAGGGGAAGGGTGAGGGCTGAGATGCCTGCCAGGGTTAATCCACAACACACACTGAAACTACGCTTTGGAGGAGCTTTGCATTCTTCAAATCTAAAGTTAAACACCATGTTTCACATGTAATCACACGGKAACTAAGAAAACTGGACAATTAATATGCAACTTTAACTTACAGTTAAGCGGTTAACACCAGTACAGAAAAATAATGCCACAGCTGATCATCATCCTCCTATTTCTTGAGTGGAAATAAAATCCCGAATCTGTCGCTCCGGTCCTTCGAGGGATGCCAGTTACAGGACCCCGAGCAGGTGCCGCTGCCTGACCTCAGCTACGGTCCCGCCAGGTTTCCCACCCTGCACACAGATGGCTGCGCGCTCGGCTTCCCCGTCCGGCGGAACCAGCCCTTCCCCGCGCGGAGGGCGGGCAGAGTTGTCGCCGCCGCCACCAGAGTCCCGTGCGGGCACCGCCGAGAACGCTGTGCGAAATTGGGTCCCCGGCTCCAGCTGCGGCACCCACAGCAGCCACCGCAACATGCCCCCGCGGCTCGGGGCCGGCAGGTGCGCTCGGTCCCCTCGCCTCCCGCCCGGGAAAGCGGCGGCGGCTATGGCCGCGAAGGTGCMGCGGACCCCCGCTCTGCTCTGGCCGTACCTAAGGCAGAGCCCCCGCCCGCCGCGGTCCTGGTGGGGCCGTTCGCTTCGAGCCGTGGTGGTKCCTCCGCCCGGCTTGCTGTGCACGGCATCGGCACCCGCGGTCGGCGAGCGGCCCCGCGGGTCTCGTCCCGGCGAGCGACGGTGACTCGGCCGCAGGCGGCGACAAGCCCGGGGCGGGACGCGGCCTTCCCGACCGCGCCTCTGGCCTCTCCCGCCACTGCCCCAGGCTCCCCGGAGCATCGGTCCAGGAGGTGCCATGTAAGAGCACGAACGGGGCAAGGCGATGGCCGGCCCCCGGACGCTGCTGCGCGTCAGCAGCACTGTGGGCAGCAGGGCCTGCTCACAGCGCCGCCGAGCTCCGGGAGCGCTGGCCGCCATCCTTGCGCGCCTAGCCCAGCCTCGCATCCGGAGTAGGAACACAGTTATTTAATATTTTATTTTGTCTTTTCTCTCCCAGSTTACAAGACAGGATGCTTGGACATAATGAGCTCTTTAGTACTTATCTTTGGGTGTTGTATGACAAAAGCACGTTACCTTTTAGTGAAATACTGCAATGCAGAAGGTAGTCCTCTCTCCCCCCTGCAATTTGATTCCGTTACAGTGTCAGCCTGGGATATTGTGATTGTTGGTTTTCCTTCCTAACATGCTCACTTTATTTTCTGTCTTGTTACCTATGGGAAGGAGAAGAATTCCAGTCAATTTTCCCTTCTTAACTAATGCTATTAGTGAAAAGAGCATTTGATAGATGGGAGAGACACTTACAGATGCTTCCTTTTTGAAATATTTACAGTGAAACACTGGACATGACCCAGAAAGAAAATTGTATCGATAGATCCAACTTATTTTCAAGACTACCAAGTAATAAAAAAGTCTTTAAACACTTCCTATTTCTCAGGGATAACAGCAAAAGGATTCGACTTCAGGAAAAGGATCTATGCTTTTCTGTTCAGCTGCAGAGGTAACTTTTTATGTATTAGTTCATTTTACTCTCATCTTGGCATTAGCTTACATGTAATTTTTCTCTCAGACAAATGAAATTAAGTTTCTCCAGAAATTAAAGGACCTTCATTGCCAGTCATAATCTAGAACTTATTTATTTTGCATAAGAAATAAAATCATAGAAAGGTTGGGCTGGATCACATAGTCCAACCCTCCTGCAATGAGCAGGGACATCTTCAACCAGGCTGCTCAGAACCAAATCCTACCTGAACTTGAACACTTCCAGGGATGGGGCATTCAGCTCCCCTCTGGCCACCCAGTGTTTCATTACCCTCTGCAAAAAAAAAAAAAAAAAAAAAAAAAAAAAAAAAAAATCCATATATCTAGTCTGAATCTGAATCTGAATCTAAAACCCTCTTTTAGTTTTAAACCATTATCCCTTCTCCTATCCCTTACAGGCCCTACTAAAAAGTCAGTCTCCATCTTTCTTGTAAGTCCCCTTCAAGTACTGAAAGGTGGCAATAATGTCTCCTTGACACCTTTACTTTTACAGGTTAAAAGATTTGACCTTTTCTCACAGCTGAGGTGTTCGGCTCTCTGATTATTTTTGTGGCCCTTCTCTGCACCCACTGCAATAGGTTCACATCATTCCTATCCCAAGGATTTGAGAGTTGGATGGAGGATTCCACATGGACACTCACAACAGCTGAGTGGAGGGGCAGAGTCGCCTCTGTCACCTGCTGTCCGCATGGCTTTTGATGCAGCCCAGGACAGGCTGGCTTCTGAGCTGCCAGCGCACATGGCCAGGACATGTCCAGCCTCTCATCCACCAACACCCCCAAGTCCTCCTCAGCAGGGCTGCTCTCGGTCTGTACATTGGAAATATGTCAGCCCCAGCCACATCTCAAGCTTGTCCAGGCCTCTCTGGATGGCCCCAGTCCTCAAGTGTGGCAACTGCACCACTCAGCTTRGTGTCAACTGCAAACCTCCTGAGTTAAATTTAAAGTGCAAAAAAATTTAGGTTTGTCTCTACTTCTATGGGCTTTCCAAATCTTACTTGACAAAGCTGCAAATTTGGAGGCATTTTCAACTTCATCCTAGAAATGTTGCATCTGTTGTATTTATACTATTAAATGGCTAGACACTGTGCTCTACAAAGTCTGTTCAACTGTATTACCATTCATTTACAAATAAAACATGCATGCTGCCTTTGAGCTAAAAGACTCCTTCTGTACCTCTATTCTTTTTTCAGAATATTTTATTGTCAACAGCATACATACCCTGCACATTTTTAAACTTACAACCAAATGCAGTTACTGTTGTAGTAAACAAACTTCTTTTTACATTAAAGTATTTAATTAGTGAAACAATCATTATTATCAATGTAACAAACTGAAAAATGCAGCAACTTGATACAAGACTGAGGTAACAAAATACTTTGCCAAAARCCTAGATTCCAACACCAGAGTTCTTACAGGTGAGACAGTTCACAAGAATTATAGAAAGAATCCTTTACACAAATGGCATGCAATGGACTGCTGGAAAATATGGCCAAAAATAGTGCAACAGTTTTCACACAAAAACCAAAATGTTGAAATTGGTTAACATTATAATGTGACAAGTCAGTCTCAATTTGGAAACTACTTTGCCTCATTTTAGTGCTATTTGGAAAACATGTATTTTGGCACTGAATTACATCAAAATTGCACATTTAATAAACTAGTAGTATTACCTATGGTTTCATATTGTCACAATTCTCAAAAAAGTACATAGGACATAATGTTTACTTTGTTTACTTTGACATAACTATTGCAGTTATTCTCTTTGATGGAGGAAAGTTTGTATGGTTTGTGGGTTTTGTTTTTTTTTTTGTGAAAATGCTGTAATAATCAGTAGTGAAAGGCAATATATTGTATTTCCATGGCAGCTTTCAATTAACCATAGAATTACCAGATAATAGCATTTGGTACCAAGTGGCATCATAACACCTCTAATCAGCAGCTATGAACTGTTTAATAGTTAAAGACTAATTTAAAATTGGTTAAGGATGTTTTTAATAGTATTCTTACACTGCCATCCATCCGAATTTCTCAAGCAGCAATTTGTTGTGCTATTCCAAAAAGATGTTCAATCTCATTGATGACTAATCACAAAAGTCCATAGGTGCAGAATAATTCAGACTATCTCATAGTCTTAACAGTGTGAAGTCATTARCTGGTGACAGCACGTTACCACATTCAAAAGCTTCTACAGCATCTCTATTGGTGTTCAATGCCCTGCTCTTGCAGATACCAACGTTTTTCCTAGCTCAAAGTTGTCTTAGGTTACCAAAAAAAGAGAAAAATGGTATAAATATATTTTGCATTACCACTCTTTCCACATAGTTCCTGAGCTGCCAAATAAACGTTGTCAACTTTACATACACTTTCCCACGTCCCAGTATCTAAATGCAGTTGTCATCAGGAACTGGTTTTCTTAAAAGCTGGTATGTATTAGGCTTTCAGGATTGCAACATAAACTCCTAAAACAACAAACAATTCACTTTTGACCTACATTTAACAATACAGGTGTTTTTTTCTTGTTGTTAGATAAGTTTCAATGTAACAATGTAGAAAATCATGTAAATCCACAGAATACATATGGCTTATGCCAGGGAGCTTGTCCTAGTAGAGGTTCTGTTCACTTAAGGTGACTTCCAAGGTGTTCCTGGCTTGTAAGTTAGAGGCTGAATTGCCAATTTCTCCTCTATGCAATTTAGGAAAGTCAGGACTTTTTCTGGTGATTGATGAAGTCTGAATACTGATGCTATATGCAAAAGAGTTTCAAACAGAAAAAGTGATGAATTCAACAGGAATAGAAAAGAATTCTGCAGCAGTGCCAGGGCACAGCAGGGATATGGCATAGTGAGAGTTCCTTTAGAGGAGAAAAAGGCCCAGTTATATTTTTTTGTTTGCTTATTTGTTCTCTGGATATTGATGTGGAGGCTTCTTTGTACTTGGTCCACTGTTAGACAGCCTTTCACTGCCATCATGATTTTGTAATAGCGGTATCATCTACTGGTGCTAATCTCCTAGAGCTGCAGCATATACTAGAATTGAGTGGAGCCAATTCATCCACAGAAAARCAGAACAGAAACAATGATACGGAAGGATTCTGACAAGCCAGGGCCATGTGATTCATAACACCTGATTACCTGCTTCCCTGTACTAAAGGATTTGAAATTAACATTTATTGAATCCCAAATTTGCAAGCAACTATGCCACCAGTAAAAGAACGAAAGGCAAACTTCACCACAACGTAAATCTAAACAGCCTTAAATCCATTGCAAGGGCATCCCTGAGTAAAATAACTGAATGAAAAAGAAAACCAACTCTCCTGTGCCAAAATATATTTTTTCCCAAATAGCTCAAATACGAACAGYAGAGTTGTCCAGAGTTCTGATAGAAAATTTGAGGCAGCCACATTGCCAAGCAACTCAGTGCACTTAGATTATAAAAATGTTGTTCCACAATTTTCTATTCTAATTGACACTTTGGAGCAAGTTAACACTGTCAACCATTCTGTGCATTAGAAAGAATTGAAACCCAACATGGGCCAAATATTCTTCAGTCACACAAAGCAGCTTAACAATAAAAAGAACCATTTAAAAAAGAATAGGCAGAAGATACGATGCTCAGTTTGTGGCCAAATATCAGTTCATGCAGTCTCTGACCACAAATAGTTGAGGCTCTAGAACCCTGCAGGAGTCAGGATTAATCTTCTGTCCATCTAACTTGTCTGCTTTCACTCAGTGCATGAGACTTTATCTGGTCCTAGGGACAACATTCACGTTCTGCTTTTAAAAGCTGTGTCAGAATCACTTTCAAGTTACATAGGAAAGTGCTGAAATATTTGTGGTTGGCTCATGTCAGGAAAACCATTCTCCTCTTCCTCCTTAGAGAACAATAACCTGTTTCTTCAGTTTGGCACTTGAAGTCACACCCGGTAGGAGAGGAAATTATTCGAATGACATTAGATTTGCAGGTACCTGGAAGAGATCGTAAATTATTCATATAATCATTACATTTGGGAAAGATCTCTAAGATCATTGAGTCCATCCTAGCATGGTTGCTTTCATTTTCCATGAGAYGGTCCCTTCTGAAGAAGAGATGATGTTGTCTTGAAGCAACAGAGAGTAGAGGTTCTTATACTCTAAACGTAACCAAACCTATAGCTAGACCTGCACAAAACCAGATTTGATGGAAATTCTCTAATTTTAAATAATTTTTCTTATTCCTATTGAAAAAATGGATCAATGTGCCGAATGAGGAATTATATTTATCCCCACAGGAATTTGTGTGCGCACAGATCGAAAGAGGTACCTTTTCTAGCAAGGGATTTCTGGAAAATAAGAAAAATGTGGGTAGAAATAGTTTTCACAGCCTTACCTGAGGCTTGTTGCTTTTGCATGCATCATCCAAATGTTTATGCCATAATATTGCATGAAACCTTGAACCAGTCTGAAACTTGTAAACATTGCCTAAAAATACAAGAAAATGTCAGACACTGAATTTGCAGACAGACATGCAGTTTCAAGGGACACTAATTTCTGTGCATAAGCCAAAGTCCTGAAGTAAATTCTTAAATTAATTTGCACCTCAAATGCTCAAACATGATGTTTCTAATATAACAGAGTCTATGTGAAGCAATCCTTGGGTGAATATATATGGCCTCATAGGCAAAAAGGCCAAGTTACAGACACAGAAAAGACCACGTAGGTCAGATCTAATTCAATCCTGGCTTTCTTCTCATTATGGCTTCTAATAAAGTTTCTGGTGTTTGTAAACTTAGTTATCGTCAACATCCTATTGCAAATTGTTCCTGCTTTCAAATATTTTGTGCATTTTAGTTAACACCCAAGAGATGCACTTCACAGTAGATGCAACTCCACATCCACCACCAAAGCTGAAAACATATGAGGTGAAGAAAGCCTCAAATATCTGTAAGCAACCACTCAAAGTGTAAAATAACTTTGGAGTTTAATCATGGTGAAAGAGTTATGTCACTGCAAAATTTATTATTAAAAAGTATTTAAAAATTACTTAGCAGACTTATTTTGGTAAATGGTTTGATATTTTTATTTGCTTCAGTGTAAGTCAAGATTTGATACTGACTGATTTTAAGGAAGCTATTCACAAACTTGGAGATCAGTGTAGGAAGACACATGGACATGCTGCAACCTCATATCAGTTGGTGAATTCTGCAAAACTTACAGTTACTGTCAAAATAAAGCAATCTCTCTGCAGGCACCACAGAAGCACCACAGCACACTGTAGAAATATGTTCCATTTAATTTGTACCTTTCCTTGAAAAATCTGTATTGAAGACTTCCCTCTTCAAACTTTTATGAGTGTCACAGCAAGTTCTGTAATCTACAAGGTCATTGATAGATATTAATCTACTCCCTGTCACAGAAACATAACACAGACATTGTCCATCTTGCAATATCTACCTTTGTCAGGGTTGTTTAGCTGGAAAATATCAGGATGCTCTGGGTCATCAGGCAGTGCCACCATCCAGCCCACAATGGAGACTTTCTTCCCAGGTGTAGACTTATACTGGAAAAGACAGACAAATCACTCACAGCTGAGACTGTCGCAGAGATTATCTTTTGACTGTAAAAGTTGTGCAGACATATGGCTTAGCTGGAACAGAAAGTGCACCTTGGATGCCCTTCCAGATCTACTTCTGATTATTCTATTTTTGTTTATAGAACAAATTTAAAGCTTACATGTTTTCTTTCAGTGCCTCTTAAAGATTTTGCTCCAAAGTACAGCAGAGTTGATCCTGAAAGCATGACCCAGTATCTAGTCCATGATGTGAGCTGAATGAAAAAGAAAAAAAAAATAGTAAAAAACTCTGCTTATCTCTGAAATTTCAAAAATCTATTCACAGGCAAATCCAAGTGCTACCAAAGTTAATTTCAGAAGCAAGGAATGGAGAGAAAGAGTGCCTCCTGGGGTAAATCAGCCCAGCTACCTAAATTTTGATGGCTGGCTGTGAATACAATCCTTCTCAGTTGGATATCTCATAGATGTATCAGTACTGATCGTTTCAGAGCACAATGTTGTTTTGGAGCAGTGGGTTGCCTTCTGCTGGACAGATCTTAGACTTTTGATAAAAAAGTTTATTGAGATGACACCTCTGCAATTCTTCAAATTTTTTAGCTCTGAACTAAACTGGGTTGCATGTGGAATATATCAATCAACTCTACAAAAAATTTTACCAAATGCATAGAACTAGAACCACGTGAAATCCATGAATTTAGGTTAACTACTAATTGCCATTACTTTGATGCTATGGTTGGCTGTCCCGCAGCATTTCCATTTTATTGTGATACCATAAAAGCACAAAAATATGCTGTAGAAATATGTTCAATTTAATTTGTACCCTCTCGAAAATTCTATACTGAAAAACTCCCTCTTCAGTCTTTTATGAGAGCCACTGCAAGTTCTGTAATCTATAAACTCATTAATAGTTGTTACTTTATGTCTTGTCACAGAAACGGAATGCATTGTCCATCCTGCAATATCTGCCTTTCTCGGAGTTATTTAGCTGGAAGTATCAGGATGCTCTGGGTCATCAGGCAATGCCACAAGGTTTATTTTTGTCCTCACAACAATGCTTACTGGTTACACAATTGCTTCACTCCTGCTCTGCTGTTACAGCTAGAAATGGGACTTGCAAGTGCAGGGAGAAGCAAAACTGCTGCAGATCAAATGACACACAAAGGTTACAACTTTGTTATAACTTGGTTATAATTTTGATCAGAAAATTACAATTGATAAAACTGTTGTGTTGTGTAGTATCAAACTGCAGGTTTAATCCTGAAAAAAACAGCCACTAATGAATTAGGATCATAGGAATAATTCTATTTATAATCACTTACAGTAGGTTTTTTGCCTTCTTTGAGCAGTGTTTTTCTTCTTAAAGGCCCTTCCATGGTAATGACTCCTGTGGAAACACCTGCTGTGCAGCTGCATGTGCCTGTTGGGCTGGATAGACAAAGCATTCCTCTATGTATTTGAGTAGACAAATGAGGACGATAAGTAAGCAATATAATTTAGCTCAAAATATATTTATCCTGCACTGCTTTACGCATATTGTATCACCTGAAACTTGACTCTGGATTATGTCTTTTCCTAACCTAGCTATCAAATAGGAACTAGGCTCTTTCAAAAATAGCAAATTAACAAAAGGTTCTATCTGGGGGTTTACACATGACAAAATAAAACAAATACTGTAAGCAAAAGCCAAAGTGAAAACAGGCAGTTTTCTTTTTTATTCTGGTGAATTACAGAAATTATCTGAATTTTGGCAGATAATTTCGGCAAAGGTTTTGGCAATAAGGGCTCTCACAAATGTAATTTTAAATTACAGGAAATTACCATGCCTAATTGGAAAAGAGTTGGGAAAACAAAATTAAAATGCTAAATAATTTACTGTACAGAGATTACAATATTTTTTTTCCTTTTCCAGAACGAACATGAAACTTCCCACATACAATAGTGAGAAAAGAGATACAACTGATAGAGCGAAAGTACAASTAAAGTTAGAAATTCAAACAATCATTAGTAATGTCTCAACCAAATATTGGCTGGTAGGTTATCTGCAGCTAACTTCTCTTCACTGCCATGTCATCATGACCCTGATGTTCCTATATGAACCAATGAGCTTTGTCAGCACCAAGTAAATCACGTCTAATAATGAATACAAAGAAAAGGATGTGTATGATCTGCCTTTCGGCTGGGAAAGGAACGCTGCTCTGTCTACAAAGGAGTGTGAACGCATGCGYGTGCAAGTGCTATGGACAGCCAGCCCTGGCACAGCATAGCCCTCCCAACTGGCAAAGGCATCCTCTTCCATTGCATGGACCTGCCTGCTCTGTGCTACTGTGCACTCTTGCCAATTCTCTATTTCTGACAGAGGCAGTAGAAGGTTTCAGAAAAGGAAGAATGAATACAAGCATTACAATTATTTGATGGTGGATAAACATAAGAAATGTATTTCAGGGAATAATTCTTCCTTGTGGATTTAATAGGCCTTTCACATTTTTATCTTACATTTTATATTTCTAGCTTGTATATGTTTTTGAAACAAATCTACCATAGTCATGTTAAGAAAGTATTTCCCAGAAGCAGGTACAACAGCTGAAATACTGTTCCAAAATTGTATTCCTTCACAAATTTATGAAGTATGCATTTTTATTCCTGTCTAACTTCTGACTTGTACTGCTATCACATGTTAYTAGCTCAGATAAAGCAGCAATAATTACATTTATAATTATATCAACACTTCTACAGTGACTGAAGCAAACTAATTTAAACAAAGCAAAATCTGACTGGATTTAAACTGCAGTTAAATCATAGTATTTGCAGAATACTGATTCAGAATTCTCTTCTTTCTTAGCTGTTGAAACATACATCTTCTTTTGACAGCATTTATCAAATTCAGGTCAGGTACAGATGCAAGGAATGATCTTCGTCCCTCAATCTATATAAAATTTTCCGTGTCACCTCTCTTTAGTCTGTAAATGGATTACATCTTTCTGGAAAGTTCACATCTTAGTGACTAGCAACATTGTGAGTATCTGCTACATACTGCTTGCAGAGGTTCCCTCTCTTACTTGAGGTCCAAGGTAATACCCTTTTACTGAACAAAATCAACACACCACACTATAGCTCTGACACAAAGAGATGTTATGGGTAGCTGTCCTGTAAATCAGGAAATAGATTGTGGGAAAGGGTCAAGAAGGTATCCTTCTAATATGATTACTTGTCACAGGAGTCAAAGAAGGCCTTCATGACAAACCTGCTTCCATAATATCATAAAACCCAAAGTAAAGACTAATTTTCTGCAAAATGGAAGCCAGACATAATTAGCTAAATCAACAACTAAACTGAATTTCATCTGAATGGGCCACACCTCTGCTTTAGCATTAACAGGAGCTTTTACAAGCAGGAGGGGAAGACTACATGAGTTGTTACGGCCATACAAGGATATTTGGACACAAAATATCTTACATTAGGAAAGCGTAAAGACTCCAATTGAAGTTTAGCACCACACAATGAACGAGGTAGACCCTGAACTGTACCTGTAGACACAGCTTCGACTCCTAGGAGAATTCCGGATTGGTACCCTCCAGTTAGGCCCCAGAGTGGCATATAAACGGCCCCTGTTTGTGAATGCAAATATCTGATGAGGGAAATTCTAGTTTGAGACTTCAACAATTAGGGTTTGGTAAACATGACAGAGACATTTCCCAATCTTTTCAGGTCCAATACTTTTACAGTGCTTTATTTCAAAATGTTTGGCATTTTTTTCCTAACTGATCAATAATTTGACAAAAATAACTATTGATTTAGGGCTTACCTATGTTAGGGATCATTTGTGAATTTCTCAGCTAAGTCTGTAGAGTGCTCAGTGAGTGTACATGAAGACTAACTCACCTTTCAAGCCCTGACGGCAGGTCCTCACTAAATTCTGAGCTTTCACTGCTATCTAGAAAGAGAGTAGTACAGAGAAGGAGTAAGAAAACCACCCATGGGAAAATACAAAGCCAAGGTATGTGGATCACCAAAATACTCTTTATATGATGCCATGGACATTGCTGACTCAAATCATGTTTTGAAGTAGAAGTGCTTAGAGTTCATGGTAAAATCTTTAGTTGGAAGAGGCTTACATGAATCTTTCCATTTATAGTATCTCACTGTTAACTCATGTTACTGCTGTGTTTAAACATCATTACTTTAATTTTCATCATGCTGCTTTTACTTTAGAGGCTGAGCACTTCAGGAACATAAAATCCAGGTCCTTTGTAAGACAGTTTTTCCACCACAATGTCCATACGTTGATTCAAGTTATTAGATATGGTGTCAGTTTATTTTCAAGAAGCAAGCACCTCCAACAGAGGCTATGTCAGTTGTAAGCTGCTGCTAGGAGTTATTAAAAATATATATGATGGAATTCATAACCGAAGTTCCTATTTCTCCTCCAAGCCCATGACCAACTTGTCTCTCCTTTTCTGGCACAAATTAGCTCACACTATTTAGCACACAATTTGAATTTGCCCAGGACTGATCTTCCAATGCTCAGTTTAAGCACAGTGAGCTGTGCCTGTATTTTCAGAAATGCAAAGATCATCTCAATGTCTAACTCGTGGTCAAGTAATGTGCTATCTTTCACAGTCAAATTCCTATTCTAGAAACAGCCTGAGCCTCTTAAAACATGCCTTTCTCTTGCTTAGAACACAAGTTTTTGATCACTTTGTTAATATTATAATGATTGTTTTATTAATTACAATATCATAATGTGTTCATTTAATGTCTCTTTTGAAGTCTCAGAGAATACAGCCAAACAATTCTCCCATCTTCTAATTTTAACTTTTTTTTTTTTTTTTTTTTTTTTTTTTTGTGAAAAGGTAGCTTTTAAAAAATATATCCACTTTTTCCCTGGTGAAAACTGACAAGCACTTTGTGTCACACACCAAGCATCTACAAAACCAATCTTCCTTCATGCCACTGTTAGCAAAAGCATCAGTGGGTAACTGAGGAAAGCCAAGGTAWCATTGACCAGGTAGCAGTTCTGATCTACTTTCTTCCACAAAAACAGTCTTTGCGTGGGAAATAATGATGTTTCTTATTGCCTGCTTTCAGCTATGAGTGAACCTGCAGCAGCCTGGGCCGGGAGCAGGGGTGGCAGCCCCTACCTCTGGAGAGGCCGTTGGCCAGGCGCGTGCTGGCCGTGTGGCCGCGCGCCGGGCTGTGACACTCCAGGACGCTGTCATCCAGCAGGTGCCGCGGCCGCTCTGTCGGGAACGTGGCGCTTTTGCTCTCCACGACACTCAATTGACACATCATACTGGAACATGAAGAAGAGAAAAACATGAAACCCCTCATGTCATCCAACAGCAACCCTTGGCTCACAGGTACCTTCCGCTTGGCCTCTACCTCATCAGCAGTTTATTAAGGAGCAGGCAATTATAAGCTGCCATTTACTGTACATATGCTCCCTAACTACCAAAACAAGTTTCAGATTTTTCTTCTCTTTGTCAGTAACAATTATTAAATTTCTGCATTGGGAAGCTGTAAATGTTTTGACTCCTCTCCATACAAAACCTGAACACCCTTGGTGGCAACAAAAGCAGAAAACCAGAAAAAGAAGACTCCACTTAAGCCCCTGCTTGGTGCTCCTTCACTAAGCTGAACTAACACATCTTTGCTCCATGACCTTGGACAAGTCACCGTTAATTGTTAAAATTGGTAGATGCTGAAACCTTAATTGAGGAGCAGGTACTCTCACTTAATTGGGTAATTGGTAGAGAAAAATATTTCTAATCCATATTACCCAGGTAACATAGTGCAAAAGGTCACAACTTTCCTGAATACGKTGTAGCAAGACATGTAAAAAACAAAAGAAAAAAAGTACCAGTTATGCACACCAAGAATCCACAGATCAAAGTGGATAAGCACCTTTCAAGTATTGCCAATGTCTGGCACTAGCTCGTGTCAAGAGAAAACCTAGTGAATACACAGTAAAGCCTGATGCACTTCTGCAATACAAGAAATGGAAAGCACAAATACTAACAAACTCTGCTGCTAGCTTAAACTTCTGTGATGCATGTAACTGCCTGAGCATGAGACAGCTGGGATTACGCACTTGTTTCCCAGGCTGTGACTCTTCCGGTGCCTTGGGACAGGAGGTGTAGGTAGACTTGCTGCGACTGAGGCATCAGGACACGTGGGTCTCCTGCTGAATTTCATAATTGCTGACATATCAGATGGACCTAAAAGACAGAGATTCTTTAATACTGAAGTGATGCAAATCCCAAAAATTTAATTGGCTGGTGTGTTTAGGCCCTGATTAAAATGAATTATTACAGATAACCAAAAGGCACCATTTCTGAAGCACTGTTTTTTGCACATTATGGTTACACCATCCATTTTTGTTGTCCATAATCTTGAACGCCCTGGAAGTAATTTTTAAAATGGTTTTGCTCATACTGTTAACCATGAACTACAAAAACTCTTGGCATCTTTACAACAGCTGGATGTGCCAAAGTGTAACATGCAGAGCCATAAAGTCAGTTTATACTTCAGGTGTGAATAGGAATGGTAACATGTGTTTTGAATTTTGTTCACAACTTCATGTTGTGAATAAACTGTAAACAATCTGCTCATACTGACCCACAGCTTGAGCATGTAAGAGAAAGGAGGGGCTTAGACAAATGTACTACTTCTCAAATATCTATGAGCTCTGGAGATGTCTCGCTGCAATCACTCTTCCTCTCAATTTACAAATTTTATGGGGCCTGACAGAAAACCTGGACAAACTGTTTTTGTTTCAGCTCCTTGATGCTATTCACAAAAGGCAGGCGAACTTTGCAATACAGTGGAAAACAAGGCCTATCATAACCCTCAGTAAATGTCAGGCTATTCTTGGCTTCACAATAAACAATGAAGTTGAGATTTCACTCTTAAACATTTAATTGTGGCATTGGTGCTTGTGACAAAAGTGGAAGAGTGGTCATGAAAGTGGCCATCCGCCCCATATCTTTCTCCTTGGGACAGTCCATGTACAAGTAGAACAGACTTCCCTCTGCATTACAAAAATCACTTCCTGGAGGCTTCAGCAACCTCACTTTGGTCAGCTTCTGGACTCTATAACCAAAATCCACGCATTAAAAGGTTGACACAAGACGAAACTTGGTGAAAAGCCATGTACAAGCATAATGAGAATCTTTACAAAAGTGTGTGGCCTAAAACAGGTAAAATCTCCAATCCAATCCAAAACACCAACATTCGAGATCACAATTTGACAACAGGTTGTGAAGGTGCGCTTTTAACAGAAATGGTTCTGAGACAAGGCTTCCCAGAGAACTGCTCATTGCACCAAGCCTGTCAGAGTACGGGGTGAGTCTGAACAACACTTGAGTGATATTTAGTTTTGTGTAGCCCTGCAAAGAGCGGGGAGTTGGACTCAATGATTCTTTGGGGTCTCTCCCTACTTGAGTCATTCCATTTCTCATATAGGCTACTCTCTATCCTGAAGCACACAAGCTGTCAACTTCTTCTATCTTGAACTGAGGATTCATGAGAGACAAGAAATAGGAAAACTGGTAATGAGTTTGTCCCAGTAAGAGGAAAAAATAATGCAAATAAACTCAAGATGTTTTACTGTCCATACTCACTCTGCAATACAGACTTATATCAAGTTGTGTGAAACACAAAACTTATTTCCAAATTACTTGCATTTTTATTTTCCCATAGCCTAGACTCTGGAATTTCAACACAAACCTGGTTGTAACTAGGAAAAATAACAAAGGATTTTTCCTAGCAGTGAGAGGAAAGAATTTATCTATGCAGCGCTCTGCACACTTGAGCAAACAGTTCATTATGCTGCTTAATTAATAATGAAAGGAGCCTCAAGACAAGCAAAAAGACAAAACTTCTTTTAGCAATAGAGAAAGGAGGGACATGTTCTCTCCTTGAGGGAACCTTCAGTAGTGTTACTCATCAGATAATCAATTTTGTAGGAGAACAAAAACAAAACAGTTTTAAAGCGTGTTTTCTGCCTCATTCATATATACGATCAAGACAGCATTTTTGCCTGCCTGTCTTTGCTACCATGACACAATTGAGAATTTGTGAAACACGACAGTCACTGCATCAGTCACTGGCATAGGCAGCTTTAGAGAAGGTCTTATACTTAAAGGATACATGCAGTTTTTTAAAATGCACTTGCAAAGGTTACTTCATCCAGAGGTTCACCCAGAGACACACACCTGGAGGGCTGGAGATGGCCAAGTACAATGTTCATGCCATACATATAAATAAAATATTGATGTGTTTGGGCTGTAACACAACGTTGGAAGCTTCTTCCCTAAAACCAAAGGAGTTCATTTTCCATTTCCGCCATGAACGTGAAGCACAAATTACAACAGAAAAGTATGAATATGAGCACAATTATGTGTTGCCTAGTTTAATGAAAAAACTGTATGGATTAATATTTCATCATTAGGTCTGAAAAATCCTACCTGCTGCATTGGTAGCGAGAGTATAAGTTTCACTGAAGTCTTTTACCACAGGTTTTCATTACAAATACTTAAAAGTTATGCAGAGATAAAATAAATGCATTCAGAAGTTTCAGAAATGATTACACATTCTTTTGTTTGAAATCCTCCGGTTATTCTAATGGACTAGGCTCCCAAAAAGAAGCTTGCTCTACATGCTTTGTTTGTAGTGCCTTTCCATCACTTACTTTTCAACTTGTGAACAGTAAAATACTGAAGACTACTGAGGTGCTTATTGCCTGCTAAGCAGCCTAAAACATATTGGAACTGAAACCCAATATAAAGACAGTGTCAGCTACAACAGAATTTCCATGAAAATTACAAGCATTTATCAGCAAGAGTTTGCTCTGAAACACAGCATAAACTTCAGTGTAAATGTGCCCTCTCTGAGCCTTGTCCCTTAATTTGGCTGCAGGATTTGTTCATTTTTATATTGCTTCCTGCTGTGTCATTCAGGTCTTTCTGGTGCCAGTTCTCAATCCTGATTTACGTTAAGTTTTTTTCAAGTGGATGACATTAAGTTGTTTTAAGTTTGCTGAATGCTACTGAAATATTATTTTTAACAAGCTACTAAAACCACAGCCTGTGAAAGAGTAGCTATCTTAAGGAACAGCCCTGAGGGATTACCAGTACAGTGAAGTGCTTTCTCACACTGTGCCATTTGTAGAAATAATTTAAATTGTGTAACATTTGTAATAATTTAAAGGTTTAAACTCTCTCACTGAGGAGAATCACAGATCTGAAAGCAGTAAGACTGTTTAATTTCATTCCAAAACATTGATATGCAGCAAAATAAAAGCATGAGACTGCATCAAAATTACTTTATCAGAAAGAACAGCAACGTAACAAGTCCAGTGCTGACATAATTGAGCCATTACAAAATCAAAGTTGGCTGGATTTGACTCCAGGTAGATTTAAATGTTACTATCAAAATGTACAAAATTGAGAAATATTATCTCGCAAGAAAAGGGTTGAGACTTTTCACTGTACACTCCCTTTTTTCCCCTCCATTTAGGGAGCATGGACTGAAATTTGCACTAATATGATGGCAACACACAATTATTTAAAGATTAATCATTATGAAGATGATCATTGCTTGATTTAAGCAAGAGCTTTTATTAARCTCGGAACAGAAAAAATTTGTTAACACCACCCACATCCCCACATCCCTTGCTGAAACAAATGATGTAGTATTTCTAAAAGGACTCTACGTCTCAGATTGATAACAGTATTAGGGAATAAAATTTCAGTTCACATAGAAATATTGCCTGGTTTAAGGTGTGATGTGTCAAGGGTGACAGAATTTGTGGAAATAAGAGTCTGACAATGTAACACAACGGTTCCAGCCTGGCTTCCTTGCTATTATACATGGCAATCACAATTGCTTGCATCAGTTCCCTGAAAGAAGGAAATGGAGCTGGGTTGACAGACCACTGGAACAGGCTGCCTAGAGAGCCTGTGGACTTTCCTCCACTGGAGGGATTCCAGAACCATCTGGATGCAATCCTGTGTCATGTGCTGTAGCATGACTCTACTTGAGCAGGGAGCATGGACTAGATGACCCACTGTGGTCTCTTCTACCCATGCTGTGAATCTGTGACTTATTTAAATTCCTAGTTAGGTGTCTTTAGTGAACATCCTTATGGCAGAAAACAATGCTCTGTGGGATCAGATGGAAACAGATATATCATCTGTGCTGATATTACTCTGTCTGGAGTGGCCATTTTCAATGTGGTCCTGCATCCTCTTTGTCTCCAAGGCAAGAGAAGGAAATCTGTACAGTTTAGCTCTGTTAGCCCCGTGCTAAGGTAAAAAGAATCTGACCTTGAACACCTTTACAAAGTCTTCTCATCTGCTCTGCTGCCAAGTGTCTGTGAAGAAGAATGGTGAAGTTTATGGAGTTCTCCTCAGCCAGGACCTGTGCTGCTGGCCACACTCAGTTCAGCAAGAAATCTGGGATGCAGTGTCAGCATGAGTTATGGGGCAGAGGGCAGACAACCACATTTCTGTAAAGGAGTAAGAGACAAAGAGAGCCCATGCCAAGAAGGATGCCAAAGAGGGTAAGCAGTGAGGTACTGATGAAAACTGCATAGACCAAGGGATGTTTATGAACATACCAGACTGATGAGTAATTAGCTGGGGAAGTTATGCCTGATACTGCTGATAACAAAATTCGAATATTTAAATTCATTTGGGATTGAGTTACTTTGCCCCTTTTTTCCAATAAGTGAAGTCATCTGCTACTGCTAACTCTTGTCTTTACTCCTCTGGCTCCGCTCCTAGTGCATACTGTTACCATGATTTCTATTCTGTTATTTTGCCTTTCATGGAGACAAAGCACTCTTAGCAGGATTTTCCAGTCAGCTGGCATGAACAAGGGTTAGTTTGGTTTTCATTATTCCTCAGCAACATTTTCAAGATTATGCTGACATGCACAAGAATAATGTATGAAAATACTAAAATGTTATTAAAAAATTGTTTGCATTGGGGAACGTGAGACAATTTCATCAGAGAGAGCCGAGTGCTGTTCAGAGATCTGTGGCAAGAACATTTGGAAAAGTTTACACATATCCCAAAGGATCTCACTGTTTTTTCCTTTGCATAATTTTTCCATGAATAATCCTTCAAATGTTATAAATGAATGTTACTTTTGCAATACTTCAGTAAAACATGTGAACATTTACAGTCTCCAGAGCTTTTAAAAAAAGCAACAGGGTGAGGGAGTTACAGTTAACAATTTTTCTCCACTAAAAAGCTATCAATAAACCAGTACCAGACATTCAAACAAAACTGAAAATGAGTTGCATATTATAGGATGAAGAACTGAGTGATTTTTCAGGAAGGTAGAACAGTCTTAACTATTCACTATTTTCTGGTGAGCCATTACAAAGTAAAACTGATATTTACCAGCTGTTTCTAAAACTTAATAAAGACAATTCCAAGCCACAGACTCTCCAGTTAATCGCCACTGTAAATTTTTACTGCTCTGTTCCCATTGTTACCCGTGTGTGATAATTAAAACTTTCAAAGAGAAAGACCTACTTACAAAACACACAATAAAAACTTTAGAAGAATTTTGTGCACAGAATCAAGACTGACAAAAAAATTAAACCTAAAATGATGGTTATTTTAGAAAAACTATTTTAATAAATTAATTAGTTTTAATTAATTAAGGTCTGGAACATAAGCCCTATGAAGAACAGCTAAGGGAGCTGGGGCTGTTTAGCCTGGAGAAAAGGAGGTTCAGGGAGGAACATATTATTCTMTACAACTCCCTGAAAGGTGGTTGTACCCAGGCAACCAGTGACAGGACGAGAGGACACAGCCTCAGGCTGCATCATGGGAAGTCTTGGCTGGATATAAGAAAAAAAAATTCACAGAAAAAAAGTGGTATGGCATTGCAATGGGCTGTCCAGGGAAGTGGTTGAGATAATGTCCCTGGAGGTGTTTCAAAAAAGACTTGATAAGGCACTAAGTGCCATAGCTTAACTGATAAGGTAATGTTAGGTCACAAGTTRGACTCGATGATCTCAAAGGTCTTTTCCAACCTAGTTTATTCTGTGATTGTGATTATGTAATTTTTACAGTATTGCTTTAAAGTTCAAAAAAAAACTACCAATGYATACAACATGTAAGGGACATGTATGTTATGGCTGCTTCTCAGGCAAGAGCAAACTAAAACCAAGAATCTAAATCCTTGACTGCACATCCCCATGCTCCTCCAAGCTCCCTAAAAGCTCACACACACACACACACACAGACACACTTCTGACTGCACAGTAAGCATACTTGAGTGTMTTTCCTTTAAATCCTTCCTGCATAGAAGTGACATTTTCAATTTCCAGTGTCAATTTTATGGAATCACTAATTGTCAGCATTCSTGTTACTTATTCTGCACCAGTGGAATGCGCAAAACCCAGACTTATACTTCAGCAAAAATGCTGAAATTTTTGCAGTTGGATCTGCAAGGCAGTATATGGGTTTGGGTGATATCCAGATGATTGGCAATGAAGACATATCCATTTTGACATTAAAGCTGCAGGGAAACTCAGAGGTTTGGGTTCAACCAAATACATTAACCAATCCATCAAAAAAAACACCCGACTTCTTACAGAAACTATTTCAGATGACTGCTGTGAAAAAAAGAGTCAAAAACAAAACTCAAAACCATCTAAACCTCAAAAAAACAAGGCAGAAAAGCCCTTTGTCCTCTGGCTGGTTTATGTTTGTAACATTCTTTGGGTGTAATAGCTTGGTAGTTAAAATAAGCATCAATGGACTAGGACATTAGACTTGTTTGGTAAGGAAGTCACAAAAAAGTAATAAGGATAAAAACGGAGCACAATCATTCTCTCCCTGGAAGCTCTGCATCTGTTTTGATAAAATACAATTTTTGTGAAGCTTTGGTATGTTAAGAAAAAACCCACAGGACACTAATTCCAGTTGGATTTAGCTGTTGATAACATGTGAATCCACAGATTTGTCTGCTGTTGATTTGTTTCAAAAATACTCCAGTGAGTTGTAAAAGTTTCTCAGGAAAGTATCACAGAGGAAGAGATTGGAAACTAAAGAGTAAAGTTTTCTGGACATTCTGTAAATTTATGTGAAGAAAACATAGTTCTTCTATTTCTGCCTCAAGTCCTGTGTCAGAAAAGCAGACATTGTGCACATGAAGCAATGACCAAGAACTTGCACAAGAATTAGAAAATCCTCATTTCCACAGAATGACTGGCTGCTAAAGCACTTAGCACAAACTATTTATTAGTTGCCAAAGCAACCAGTAAAACAAATGGCAAAAGTAAATGTCAAACTCAGTGTTTATATGGAAAATGATGGTGTGGGGGTTTTTTATTCTAAAATGCTGGAACTGCTGTAGAGATATCAGTAGTGTTGTACAGCTACTTCAGAGGGTTCCAAATATGCAAACATTCCCAGTCTTCTTTCTTCCTTCTGTTTCTGCATTTTCAACTGACATATATCCCGTACTCTACATCTAATATTTGACCTATTCTAATTAATTTGAATATATATTCTAAGTTCTTTATGAACTAGCTCTCAAAGCTGAATGGACTTGGCACAATAGGCTGAATTTTACCCCAATAACAAAGAGAAGAATATAGCTGTTTCAGATTAATTACTCCACATTCCTGATATGATGTTGACATGAAAACCTCTGGCCTAATTATTCTCTTCTCAAGAATTATACTAAGACCTACCTGTGGTGAAACAACAGGAAAAAAAAAAAAAAAAAAAAAAAGGGTAAGGTTCTGTCTCTGAGTACTACATAACAAACCCCTCAAAATAAGGGCTACCCGCATCAGAGGCCAGGCTGTTGCTGAAATTTAATGCTAGATGTTAACTTTAATGAAGGGGTTAGTTAAAAATCACAGAATCATTAAGACCAGCCTTTGAGTCACTTAGTATTAGACACAGTTTTCTAGATATGGTGATTATTTTAACATGATTTTAACTTTTTTTATTGTTTTTCAAGACATAATAAATATGCTGTATTTCAGAGAATAAGTAGCCACTTTTTGCATTCTGATTAGCACTGTGCCCTGACCTTTTCCAAATAACATGATGATAAAGAACATGGATAACAGAACATTTCTCTACTGAGCTACGCTTGATGTACAAATTCTGAGGAACTTCAGTTGTTCAGAAAGCTTACATTTACCATATATTGCATTAAATCTCTTCCTTTGTTCTGGGAAAATGTACTGAGTTACACCTTCCTAAACAACCTAACAGCCATACCACAAATGACAAGCACCTTTCAGCCAACACTGCAGGAACACAGATGTCTTTTACAGCTAATTCAACTGGAAACTGTGAACAGTTAGCATACTATAAGCTCTCCAGCCACATTCTCTCTCTCTCACAAACCGCAGCAAGGCAGAATGAACAGACTTAAGTTGCTGCCAAGGAAGTTGTGTGAATCACACAGTTCCTGAAAGCATTCAACTGAACGGCTTAAAGCTCCTTTTTAAATGCTGCTTGTGAGAGACAAGAATCTCTGCAGTGTTATGGAAGACATGAAATCTTCCTTCAAAAACACTATTCACAATTATATATGCATTTGGTAATTAAATGAGACCCTCTTAGCCACTAATATACAAAACACAGCTTGTTGTGAGACAGTCGCTTTAATCAGATACCTGCATCCTGTTCGAATTCACTGGAAAACTAGTTGGCAAAAGAAGTGGAAAATAGACACATGCTTTTCGCCAGCACTTTGAAAATAGAAATGCTATAGGATTTAACTGTTTTTATTGAGCCTCACACTCATTAAGACACTTAAACGCAATAAAAAAAGAAATCGACAGTGTCCCTGGCTAGAGTAAACTGTTAATATTCTTCTGAAAGAGAGAAAAGTGGGTAGAAGATAAATTCACAGTGCTGGCAAATAATATCCATTTCCATCATCAACACATGCAATTATCTTTTAGAATACAAAGATGACACTATTCCCATGATTAAATCTCATTATAGACTTTGGAATTAATACCAATGACACTGAGCTTTTTTTCTGTCTCTGGAAACACATGCTGACYTATAAAGAGGCAGCATGTCACAGGCAGAACTCAACTAGACTTGTTACTATTAGTAACATAGTAACTTTAGGAATATTGAGACAATTAAACTGATGACTGTCCTTAAGGGTTAAGAACCTTTATTTTAACTTAAAATCACTATTACCAGAATCCCATGCGTTAAACTATTGACTGGAACATTAAACGACTGCCCAAAGTATTTTGAGATCATCTATTATCACTGTAGCTTACTGACTACAAAGGACTCAGTTCTGGCACACAATGTCTGAAGTGGAATTAATCTCAAGGTATAATTTGAATCCAAATAAAATTGACTCCAATACCTGCAAATGTCCTATTTTTAATTCTCCATGTTCAATATCTCATTACTGATATTTGAGTATTTTAGATCAGAATTATTCAAGACTAACATATGGCTGTATTCCTATTTATTAATGTTGTGAAATAAACAATAAATTATTGCCTGCATGGTTAGTTAAATTTCATTTTTAATTCATGCTAACTTACTTAATGAACTTTCTGCAGGAATAATTTTTTTCAGTCAAACTTATTTTCAGCAAAATGCACTGGATTCCATTTAGTAGCATTTTTGCAGCCACACAGGTTCAGGTCACTGAAAAATTCCTGTGGGTATTACAGAATGCTGATGGCATTCATTGTCTAACTGGCAATAAGTGAGAACTCTCTAGCTGGGCAAGAAATACAGCAGTCCACAAGTGGGTCAAGCTTTCGAAGGAAATATTAAAAGAAGAATGGAGCAATAGGAATGACTCAGCACTCGGTTTCCAGTCACCACATTAATTCTCACTCTGAATAAAGCCACCTTACAAGAGCTTTACATATGTCTGCTTTACATATGTAAGAAGGATGCAACCACATAAGAGGAAATGACTTAGTTTCAAGTCTCAAGTATGAAAAAGCAAATCCTCACCAAAGCAAAAGAAAATGTGACATGATGTGGTGGGTTAGGGTTAGGGTTAGGGTTAGGGTTAGCTGTCAGGTGCTCACTGAGCTGCTCCGTTACTTCCCACCCTTCACAGGACAGGGTGATACAAAACCTTTGTGGGTTGAGATAAAGGCAATTTAATTTTAAAAAGTAATGACTGTGTGCAGAAGCAAAAGAAATCCAAAGAAGAATTTAACCTCTATTTTCCATCAGTAGGCAATGAGCAGCCATGGCCTAACCCAAGCACCACAGAAATTCTTAGGAAGACAAACTTAAATACTAAATGCCTCCTTCCCCCCTTTCTCTTAGCTTTCATTGAAGAACGTGTCATATGGTACAGAATATCTCTTTGGGCAGCTTAAATTACTTCTCCTGGCTGTGTACCACCCTCTTGCCCATCCCTGGCCTGGTCTTTTTGGCAGGGGATTGGGTTTGGAGAGATAGCCTTGATGCAGTGGCCACTGCGTCGCAGAAGCCTGGTACCTCATCAGTACCTTTCCAGACATAAATACAGAGTAGAACACTGTGATGGCTCCTGTGGGTAAGTTAACTTCCAAATGTATTTCTGTATGAAGACAGTGTTCATTAAAAAWTACTTTTGAACTGATCTAATTTAAAAAAAAAAATACCCCATGAACTATTTCCTTGTGTTTTACACAGCAATTAATAATACTGAGCATCAAGCAGGAAGAAGGAAAGCAACTTCCCAAAGAAACTGAAGATCAGGTCAAATCTGCCTCTGGGAATAGCAATCACAATACTAGGACAAACAAGAGGTTCCCTATAAACAACAGGTCATTTGACAGCAGCCAACACAAAGAGCTGGGAGGGAAAGGAAAAACAGGAAGGATTTTTCTTCATTTTATATTTAGCATCTTCCTTTTTCTTTCTCTTATTTACTTTGCCTTTCATTGGTGAGAATAAAAGCCATTTTGAATGCCACATGAAACTGCATGTCAGATGTGGTGGACACATGTGGTCTGGACAACTTGGGCTTTTTACATTCACAGATGGTTTTACATAATGAGACAGAAAATTGGCTATTCAGGTTCAAGACATTAAAACGGAACAGCTCTTGAGATAACGGCTCCTACAGCAGGAAGCACATTTCACATGGCCTGATGTTTGTTTAGCCTGGTCATAACAATAAACAGCAGATTAGTCTTGATCAGCTTATGGATGGTATTCTGGTTTTTCAGATGTTGCTAGAAGCTATTACAAATCTTTTGTCCTCCTGGATTCCACAACAAAATTGTCTCAAATTTATATGATCACACAGAAACCTGAAAGGAGAATTTCTTGTGTTACTCACTGCACTGTTGTTTTTGTACTGAAAGAGGGCTCTTTTTTGGTCACTTATTTAGTAACAATGAAAATGCAAGCATTTGTAAAAAATCCCATAATCTGACAATGCTAGTAAACATCCTGTGACATCTAGTACTGTTTTTATATAAGTCAGCAAATTTTCCTGTTGACTCATGGTGCTAATGTACCTCTGGGTTTTCCCAAATATTTCAGTGGAGGATTCCTGTAATTAAAATTATTTCCTTACTCAAATTTTCAAATGATATTTTATACCTGCAAGATCTTCTTTGGAGGAAACCAGTCGAGGAGAGCTGTTACCTGGCTCAATTCTTAAAGATAATCTGGAAAAACAAGTTTTTAGAGAAATTAACAAAAAAAAAAATCTCATTGAAAGTTGAAAGAAATTGAAGAAAGTAATTATTTTGGCAGTGCTATCTAGGAATTTTACTTTCTTGGAAGTGTAGGTTTTTTATTTTGTGTTATAACAAAACAATAATTTTTTTGAAGTAAATCACTACCTGTTAGAACAAAAAAAATCACTGTGTGTAAAGTCTATGGAAGCAGAAAGAGATATTGTTATTCAACCCTCCCTCTCAGTTTAAAAACTTAAGTCCTTATATCATTCACCTTGGAAAAAAAACCCCAAAAAGTTAGTAATTTAGATACAAACCTAACATTTTATTCCCTCTGAGCATGAAAGTGAATTTACTGTTACCATGTCACAATGTGCACACAGACATAGCTATTTAGTTACTGTAACTTACAGAAAAGAAGCATAAGAGGGCAAAGAGACCAACACTTAATAATAAAAGAAGGTAATTAGAAGAAAGTATTATATGCCATGCTGCCTCACTCCAACATTTATTAGGAAAAGAAAGTATTTAGAAGAAAGTATTTTATGCCATGCTGCCTCACTCCATGTGTTTTATGATGTACTCACTCTTGTGTTCTCCGCACTCCAACAAATCTCCATCTCCCAATGTATATCACTTTGCCATTTCTCAAGTTTAGGCAGTCTTAACTTGACATTCATTGGTCCTTTGCCCTRTACCAGGCTGACAAAAAGGTATGAAGGACTACAGGGTTAAGTAAATTTTAATGGAATAGGCATAAATCCAAAGGAAATAACTGCTGTCATTGCACAGCAGTGAATACACACAAAAGCTGTGAAGGCTTCAAGCTGCAGCACCCTGCTGCACACCCCAAGGAAATGCTTTCTGACTTCAAATAAAAACATGCAAAGGGACGGAGGGAGAAACCTATGACAGCATTTCAAAACACCACGTATGAATCAGCCATCACTTTCCTTATTACTGTTTATGGGGAATACCTTCCTGTTCCCTCTCTACAATATTCCAACATTTTCAACTACGTTTTACTGTGAAGTCAGTTAAAAAAGCTACAGTCCATTTCATGCCTTCCAATTTTTGTTCTTCTGACAGTACAAGATTCTTTTAACTATCCAAAGTAATGTACTTAGAGCAGGTAATGACTCATTCCTTTCCAGGCTATTTTTCTTCCTGTCAACTTGATTTCTGTGACCAGGAAGCAGTAGCATAACTCTCCTAGAACTCTCCTAGAACAATGACAGAGTAACAATAATACAAGTCAGTGCACAATTCAGGTATTGATCACATGGGAATTTCTTTCAGTATGGAAAAAATAATGAAGTCCTTCCCTGCAAATAGGGCCCTACTGTGTGAATTTATCTTCTGTGTCTGTAGAAATGTTCCAGTTGCACCCTTGCACAGTAGCTACTCTTTGTTGATTTTTAAGGCTGATCTGCTCCTCGCTATATTCAAGGTTTATTGTTCCCATGATGTAAGTTTGATTTTTGCAAAGAAAGCTTTGTAATTGTTTTTTGTTTTAATAATCTTCTGCAGAAACTGCACAACAGATACTGAGAAATTTGGGTACTGAGCTCTTTTTACCAAGTTAGTCTGTATTTGACAAACCAAAGTCCTCACGCAAAGCAGGCATTTCAATTTGTTTCACAGTTTTCCTCCAAATGGAAGCAGACAACCTTYCTATAGATAACCCATCACTGTCCCATAATTTCTAATTTCTTCTATGTCTGTCTGTACAAGGGAGATGTTACTGGTCCTTTCCCACATGTGAAAATGGCATCTTTAGTTTTTGCCAGCTTTAAGGAACTCATGTCTGAATGAGATTTTTCATTACCCTCTATCAAWTAAGTTGCTCAGTTGTGTTAGTCCCCCGTGGCAATAGCCACMGTTTATTTGGTCACTGAAGAAACATTCATCTAATACGCCCACTGCTAAAAGATATAATTGCCAATTATGCATGCAAAGGGCATGCATTAGCCCATGCAAGCAAAGGGCTGCTTCATTTTCAGTGACGTGATTTGTAATGCATTCCTCCTGAATTTTTTTTTGGGGTTAGAATAAAATGAATTTAAATCTGCATGTAAAGAGKAAGGATCATATTTATTCTTAAGTATGCTGAACTCATTAAGCAGGTTCAATCTACAATTTCAGGTAACTATTTACAGAATCATGTATTTTTCATAGCAAGAATGACAGGACTACCTCACACACCTGATAAGGCCAGAAATCACTCGTCTAATGTCACAATCTTTGCCAACTTCATTCGCTTTCTTTGTACCAAACTCCTGGACCCGGTAAAACTCTTACATGTTTGAAAAACAGCACAGGTGAAATACTGCCTATGAATACATTCATCACGGGAAGTACTATGATCTGCTAACAGATTTAAGGCAAGTGCATTCTTACACCTTCCTTAGTGACAAAAGCAAGTAAGATAAATTTCCATTCAGCTATTTGCACTCCACTGTTTCTCTCTATATATCTAAAATTATTCTTGTAAAGAAGAAAAGGGAAGCAGGAAGAAAGACCAAATACCTTCATGCTTTTAAGAAGGTTCCAGGAAGAAGGAAGAGGCAGGCTATCATTACCCCATCTAGAAAGCACCTGTGTTGTGTGCACTTCGAAATTCACTAGCAGAGCAACAAATGAGTTTTCAGTGCTATAAAATGAGACTACATCACTACCCACTGGTCATCTCCCCAGAATATGTGAGGTTAGGTAATGCTGGTTATCTGTTTGGTTATGTTAAACTGCGCTCTGAATCTCAGTCCTTTCTAAGTCTCTGACAGTTTGGTAGTCAACCTCCATGATGGCACAATTCTGCAATGTTTTCACAAAAACTAGAATGCAATGTAGCTATTTTCAACCTAGGAAAATACAGGATAAATTAAAGAAAAACAAATAAATAGGAGGCTAAATAAATTTTGGTAAATATAGAAAAATCGTGTTGATATGTTTATATTTAAAATAAACTGTTGAGAAAAGGGAATATATTCTGACAAGGAGCTGTCATTCCTGAGACACCTTTTCTTCTATTCCCCCTCTCCTCCAGAAGGCTAGAAACAGTCAAAACCGTCTTTTATTTCAAAGAAGAGATATTAACGGTCAGTACAGTTTCAACAAGTCCTGGCTTGTTTGGGTTCACYACCCAAATTCAATTTTGCAATTCCTCTGACACTCCATTTTCCATGGAGCAGCACAAGTTCCACGCATACACACAAATACTCCGAGTCTCCCAAACAGGACTCCTGGACCAGACTCTGTGGCCCCTGAGAGGCTTAGTGGGATCCTTCCAACAGATCAGTGCAGACTTTAATACCTGACCACCCACATTCATTATCCATATCCCCACACACCTAATGACATTCTCACAGCTGACTGGCCAATGTCATTCACTAGCATTACTTTAAATAAAAAAAACTACCCAGCTAGCAGCATGTCTAATGAATCACTTGTAACTCATAAAGACATTCTTTTTTTGTGTTTGCACCTGTGTACCAATAGAAATTCATCTCGGAAGTCACTATATTCATCCAATATCACCATACTCTTACAATTCCTTTTTTTTTCAGGAATTATTTTCAAAAAACAGATCTTTGCTTTACCATAGTAAGGAAGCCTAGTTTAAGTGCATGGTCTAAATGCTGACATAGGAGATTTCAACATTCCAAAATTATACTGCACGAGTTCAGCTAAGAGACGTTGGGATAAATACTTGATATCAGCCTCAGAAATTGCCCACAAGAAACTGAAATTTCAAAACTGAGGGGTTAGTATAGTTAGTATATCTAAGGTGAAACAAAAAAGTAAAATCTCTAGGAAAAAAAAAAACCCAGCATAGAGATTTGCTGATTTAACAAACACCAATCTACCATGGGGAATTAAGACAAAGCTTCCACAGAACAGGCATAGGAAAAGTATGTGATGGCTTTGTCCTTGGCTAGTAGAAAGATGAGTGAACAATTTCTGTTTTTTCTAGGCTTGATACTCAAAATATTTTCTGGAACATGTTAAGGCTGGTATGCTCTGGAAAGTAAGCTGGACAGACCTCTATTTCAACCTATTCTTAACTAACATTCTACTACTGGGTCATACAGCTCTATTTTAGAATAACCTTTCTAGTAAGCTGGAAAGGAAGAACCTAATATAATGCAGAAAACAACATAGGGAATCAGTCTTGAACACAGTTCTCTTTCATGGGAGTATGCTCTCCAGTATAGGATGAAACAACTGCTAGGACAGCAAAGCCCCTGTTACTCAATTATTCTAATATAAAGTGAATGAAGACAAAAAATAGTCTTACACAGAGGTCTTCTCCATGAGGAGGCTGAACAAAACTTAATCAGCTTTGCTGAAATGATGATGCTGCTACTCACAACAAAGCAGTGCAATCCTGAAAGCTGTCTCTCAGGGCATTTCTGACCATTATTTGCATATCAAATGAGATGGGCCTGGCATATCTGCAACATTTTGGACTGCCTGTCTAGCACTTAAACAGTAGGTCCCATGACAGTAGTCCAAGCAACGGTAGGTTACTGGAAGCTCCGGTGTCCCCAAGTATCCCACAATATTCTCCTGGAGAGGCTGCACCAGCCCATGACTTGGACAGGTGCACTCTTCAATGRGAAGCACTTGGTTGGATGGCTGGGCCCAGAGAGAAGCAGGGCATGGTGCCACATCCAGCCGTGGCCAGTCACTAGTGGGGTTCCCAACAGCTCAGTGTTGGGCCCAGTCCTGTTTAATATYTTTGCTGATGATCTGTAAAAGAAGATTGAGTGCACTATTGGTAAATTCGTGGATTATACTAATTTGAGTGTGAGTGTTGATCTGCTTGAGGGTAGGAATGCTCTGCAGAAGGATCTGGACAAGGCAGGATTGATGGGCTGAGATCAACGATGTGAGGTTCAACAAGGGCGAAGTGCTGGGTCCTGCAATTCAGTCACAACAACCCTATGCATTGTTACAGGATAGGGAAGAGTGACTGGAGAATGATCCAGGAGAAAAGGACCTAGGCATGCTGGTTGACAGCGGCTGAACATAAACTGGCGTATGCCCAGGTGGGCAAGAAGGCCAATGGCATCCTGGCCTTTATCAAAAATACCGAGGCCAGCAGGACTAGGGAAGTGATTGCCCTTCTGTTCTGGTGAGGCCAGACCTTGAATCCTGGGTTCAGTTCTGGGAACCTCACTGCAAGAAAGACATCGAGACATTGCAGCATGTCCAATGAGGCTGGGAAAGGGTCTAAAGGATAAGTCATACAAGGATCAGCTGACAGAGCTAGCAGGACTTGGTATGGAGAAATGGAAGCGCAGGGAGAACCTTCTTTACAACTCCCTGACTGAAGGGCACAGCCAGCTGGGGGTCAGCCTCTTCTCTCAGGCAACCAGCAACAGGTCAAGAGGAAATGGCCTCAAGCCATGCCAGGGGAAGTTCAGGTTGGCCATCAGAAAGGAATTCTTCACAAAAGGGGTTACCAGGCATTGGGAGGGGCTGACCAGGGAGGTAGTGGAAACATCGTCCCTGGAAGTGTTCAAGAAACAACTGGATGTGGCTCTCAGTTTACTTAGTCTACTTGACAAGGTGGAGATCGGTCAAACTTTTAACCTGATGGGCTTCTTAGAGGTCTTTTTCAACCTGAGTGATTCCATGTTTCCATGATTCTATTTTGTGTCCTATGGAAGAAGCAGTCAAGCCACAGCTATTGCTTCTGAACTATACAGCTGCTGGATCACTATGAATCTCAGACTAACAGTGAAGGTTTTCTTCTGCTCCMCCTTTCACCACAATTCTTGGTGGAAAAGGAAAATATGCCTGGGAGGCTTATTGAAGATGAACTGTGGCCAAGGTTCACTGTTATAAGTACTAATACTTAATGTACGTACTAAGCACAGGCCATTTAATTCCTGTTCACACAGGACTGGAACTAACATGATACAGATAGCACTTCTATAACCAGCATGGCTATGAGTCAGTATAACCTTTTAATTGCCTATTAATTTCTCTTGAATGCTTTCCCATAGCATCCTGCTTATCTGAATCTTAATTTAAACTGATTTTTTTGTAAGTCTTCGTATTACTATATTGCCTAATATGCTCTGAAGAACCAAATTATAGGCACAGAGAGCAGCCTGATTGTCCTGTCCAGACAGATTTTATTGTAATACAAATTACAGTCTTCAGACTGTAATTAAAGCAAAACTGTGGAGAACAGAAGGCCTGACCTAATGGTACCAAAAGGTCGGCAAAAAAGTGTTATAAGAATGACTGGAACATATGTCTGGTTAAGAAAGGATATGGCACTGTGCCACGATGTTACATACTACTAAAACTGAGCAGCTTCTGCAGAAAACAGTATATGTGCTGAGCAAGAAAGATCTGTTATTTTTAGGATATGACATCATTGTCAGGAGTTTTCTGGAGCATTCCTACTCACTGACAAGCATGAACTTAAAGGAAGCAACTGGGCTAGCACAAAAAAAAAATTGTAGGGAAACACTTTGTTTATATAAAGTGGCTGCCATATTTTCCTTTCCAGTGTAACTGAGGTTCTCATTTGGCAAAACGTGTTGGGACTCTGCCAATACATTTTAGGGCAATTATCTAAATGTCTTTCCCTGACACCCTGGTACTGAGATAGCTCTGTTCTTCATGCCAAAGGTCACGTGTACATCTCTGCAGAGAGCACTAATGCTGTCCCTGGCTCAAAAGGAGCAGTCACTGCAAAGAAAAAGAGGGAAGAGATTCTTTCCCACTGTAAAAAATTAGTACTCTCTGCAATTTTAAGGCTTACAATTTCTTCTGGCATGGGAGCAGAAAATGCTATGAAACTAAAGATCCATTAAGGGAAACTCAGAGGAAAATGTGAAATCAAATATTCAAAACAAAATCTGAAAACTTATTACCAAATGTGAAAATGGAAGAGGAATGAGAGTTTTCTTTAGGGGTAGATGTATGAGTTTTGATGAATTTAAATTAATTAATTTTAAAAGAATTTGAAACTTTTTCTGATGAAACAAACATGGTAGAAAAAGATCAAAGTTCCTCAATGTATATAAGCTGCAGCAACTTTCTTGTGGTAAGAATGAAATCTTTYCCTCTTTTTAATACCTTTTGTGACTTCAGTCCAGCTTTTCCTTGCCACAGTGAAGCCTAGAAAGAAAACCGCTAAACTTGATTTAGTCTCACAAGTAACTAAATCCAAAGAAAAAGGTTAAGATAAATTAAGTATCTTCAAGCATTATCAGCAAGGTTCCCCCTAGACTGGTTTAAAGAAACTGGTCATATTGTTCCATTTGATTTTTAGATGGAGTTTCCTAATGATGCAACAGTGCTAATACCATGTATACAACAGCTTTCATGAACTGTACTGTTTCAGGAAAAATGAATTGAACAAGTGTATTCCATAAGCATATGATACTGTAACATAATATTTGTAAAAACTGCAAGTAAATAATTTTTAAATTTAAATATTAATGTAACTTTACTAGTTGTTTCAGAATTATTGGCCAGCGATTATCACTTCCTTTAACTGGAGCACATTAACATATTGACCAACGCACTCTCTGGTGTCTACTTCAAACCTCTGTGTGGGATAACTCTTCTCCAGGTCTTTTGTAAACATTACATTAACATGCTTAAACCTCCAAAATTTAAACTCCCAAATCATAAGTACTAACTTACTAAAAATAGTAACTTGAAATTGGTATATGGTCTTAATGCATTATTTGTAACACCATAGAATCAATGCTGGACATTTTGGAGATGACTTTAGGGTTATTGAACAAAATTCCCAGAACAAAATCATCATGTAATAGAACAAAGACCAGATTTTCATCGACTCTGAACTATTACTTTTAACTGTTACTTTTCAATGTTAAATTTCATTTTGCAAATCTGCTTATAGTCACAAAGAAAGACTGTCATTCTGGATTTTACTCAGCAGAAATACCCTAAAATATCATCAGCCATTTTGTTCAGCTCTTCATCAAACTAATGACTAAGTAATCTTTCCGTTAAATTTCCCAATGCCTGAAGAACAGTACTTACTTATAATTGTCATCTTCTACAAATTTCTGAAGTTCTTCAATGTAATGGACAGACTTCAAATATTTTTGTACATGGGGAAGTGTTGTGAGATGATCTGTGGAGTGTTTGAACAAAGAAAAAAGATGAACATTTATGTCACCCAAAATTACTTCTTATTTCAGGGGTGTTTTTCTGGTTCTTATGATACCTTAATGGAAATAGAATTTGAATCTCCCTAAAGAATAAATCGGGCAGAAATACTACTTTGACTCTAAAGAGATGTTAACGACTTGATTGAGCAAAAGCGATGTTCTCAGTTTTTGAAAGAATGAAAATACAGATGCCTTTCATAATCATGAAAACTCGTGGATTTTATTAGATTCTATCTGACTGGGGAAAAAAATATCTGCTGTAAAACATACTTGAAATTTGTGTTCATTTTGCTCGATCAAATCAAAGCCTGCAGCCATAGATATTAGTGGTCCTCATATGTCCAAGAACTGAGGAGACTTAAAAGTTATTAAATAACTAATTAATAATTACAATGCTGAATACCAAGAATGAAAGACACTAAGTTCAGAATGACAGAAAAACCTCTTGACACATGGTGCATGGGCAGGAACATGCCTTGTAGTACCCAACTTAAAGTTTATGCTCTTGTAAACATAACTGTTTTAAAGGCACCCATTATTCCAGAATGTTGTCTCAAGGCCATATTTTAATTTTCGTCCTGATTAACATAAGCACTGATTAACAAAATTAACACATAGCACTGCAGGAAGCTACCAAAACTGTGAAAAGGAAAGGGTCAATGAAATAATGAGGTTTCTTTGGCATTCAAAGTATTCAGAAACAAAATGAAAATGAAAATAAGAAAATGACACCTGAATAATCAGGTGATTCAGAATCATATGTTATTATGCTTAGTTCCTACCTTTAAATACCTTTAAACACCGAAGCTGACAACAAAGGACAAGGGCTGGATACTTAAGCATACACAGTTAAGTTTTCACCTCATTTTCTCACAATCAAACATTTTTTTAAGCTTTCAAAAACTGCAGCTGTTAAATTTTCTGAATTTATTTGATTGTTTAGCTGCACTTTAAGCTAATCAGCTTGTTACATCCTTAAGCAATGAAAAGTCATGGTAAGTCACCAAGAGTACATTGAGTATTCATTACGATACAAAAACCAGCACATTTCTTGATACACAGCTTCACTAGCAGGCTGAGTTGCAGAAATAATTTTTAGAGTAAAATTCTGTTAACAAAAAGAAACAAGCCCTTGTTGTCCTTGTTTTGACTTCATCCAGGAGCGATATATATGTGGAAAAGCTTAACACAGTTGAACAACTGCTGTATAGACTGAAATATTTGTATTTCACTTTGTAAACATATCACCAGGATGCTAACAACAAAATGAGAAGAAAATGAATCCATTCCAAACTCCAGACATCATATCACTGCAAAGTAAAGGGAAGATATTAAGATAAGTCTCTGATTGCCTCTGTGGGAAAAAGAATGTAAGCCAAATGCAGCTGCACATGAAATATGTCATTTGTAGGCCACATGCAGCAGTAAACTCTCCACAACCCCCGCTTTAGCTCTTACAATTTAGAATAGATAATTAACTGCCCAAATTACTGACAGGACTGAAGCTACATAGAAGTGGAAGCTACAGCACTTGCTAGTGTTCAACTCTACCAACGTTAGCCTCTTGTGTTCCCCCAGGGCCAAAATCTGCTTCCACTTTTTCCACTTCCAGATTTTGTACTACAAAAATTTTAGTTAAGGCTTGATAGGCATAAAATTTACTAACCATAGTTGCAGGATACTTGCAGATCAGCTATTATTCTGAGAATATTGTTCATTTGATTGGATCTTTGTTCATTCTCCATTATGCTGTCTGAAGCTGGATATGCAGAATCAATGTAGATTAAATCCAAGAGATAAATTCCTGAAACAAGCAAATCCATCAACCAATTGATCTAGTGTTTCAAACAGAAATAGTTGCATAATTTTAACGAATATGGCAGCCAAAAGTGTTTTACCCCCACTGTGGTCTGGGCCCATTAAACAAAGGAGAGCTTGGGATTTGCATTTTGAAAAGTACCATAATTACTAATTGAGTTCTGTGACACCTCTTAAAAAGATAGAAAAGCTTTTTGCACTTAGGCTGATGCCTACTACGAGCAATTTGCAGGACAATAACAAGCACATTAAAAAAAAGAGTGAGAGCTGCCCCAACCAGAGGAGCTGACAGTGGGGGCACACAAATGTTGCTGGCCCCTATCACCAGAACCCACTGCAGGGCGTCCTGGATCTGCCACCAGCCTGCATGATCTCCATTAACTTTTCCACCCTGAGATTTACGATTTATGGAAACCCCTTGCAAGACTTTTTCTCACTCATGCTGGCCTTGCTATCCATCTGTTTCCCCTGCCACCTTGACYAGTAAGTTGCTCATTGAATCACACAGTGTTATGTCCAGCATTAGCAAGGCTGCAATACCTAATTTCTTTAGGTTTTTGGACTACTTATTCATGCATTCTGGAAAAGCTTTACACTGCTTAGGGAAGAATGAATAAAGAAATMATATGACCTGTCATTGAAAACTGAAGAAACAGACAAAGAGGCAGCAACAAGCCACAACAAATTCAGTCTGTTGTGAACTGTTAAATGCTTTTCATGGAAACCATAAGGTCATAACTAAATTGTCTCTCAAGCCCCCAGCAATCTGTGAATTTAGACTATGAAAGAACCATATACCCTTTAGACCCAATAACATGATAAATAGGAGAGTGCATCAGTGACCAAAGGTAATTTAATAATCCTACCAAAACGAAAAGGGACATTTAGACTTTGTAAACGAGTGGACTAGAGCTGGATTAACAACTGAACAACATACAAACCAACTTCCAGTAACACTGGAGTTAAAATGTCCTAAGTCCCCAAGGTTTCTCAACGGTCTAGAGATCCTACCTAGACTGAAGCTCCATGCAGCAGCTCTTCACTGTCCCCTCATGTCAAATGGTACATCAAAACATAGTTTAGAATTATGGCTGCAAAAATTCTATTTGCTCATAGCCTCTACAATGCAACATGCCTTTCAGCAGCTAGAATCAAGGCCACTTTCCAGCTATTTGGAGCAAATTTGCAGCTATTCTCATTGATATCAAAGGCACAAAAACGGTTCCACTCTGTAGCAGTGTTTGTAAGCATTTTTTCAGGACAAAGGATCTATTGTCAAGGACAACATACAGATGAGGACCAATGAGATATACAAGCAACAAAAAGGATGGAAGGGTGTTAGCACAAGCCCAGTAAATTCCACAGAAAAGAGTAAGGAAATGGGCATTTGGCAGGTAGTGGGAATACAGGAAGAAAGAAATCAAACTGATAGATGTCAAAAAAATTAAACTGAATGTAATATGCTAGAATATAAAAGAACACACTTTTTGTAATTACATGCCAAGCTACACCTTTCCCATATTGTTCCTTTCACTTCCTTCTTTTAAAGTAAGAAGGATAATTAGTTTTTTATGATTTTTTTTTAAATCTGGGCAGTGACATGACATTTTAAACTCTTATATATATATGATGTGATAATAGGTAGAGATGAAAATCAGTTTATTTTGCACAAAGGCATGACAAAATTATTTTCTTCAGCAAAAGACTTCAAGTGTCATTCCTAAAAGGAAAGCCTCAGGGCTTGCCCCATGCCAAAGCAAACACACAGCACTAGCTTTTCAAACTTTGGCTCACATTTGTGCTACTGTGCACCGAAAAAAGCTAAGATGTGAAGCCATTGGGATATTTTCCAGAGGGTGAGCTCATGGGCAGCTTCTTCCTCAGGCGAGTGTAATTTTCCACTGATACTCACTTTTCTCCATTGCCACCAGAACTAGTTTTGCAGCTGGATATTGTATGCAGATAACAGTGTTCACCGCTTTATGGTATCACGGAAGTAAAAACACAGACTGAGGAAAAGCATGGCCAAATAATTCAGGATGAAATTTATTAATGAAAGTTGTGTAAATGGGACCAATTATTTTTAAGCTGTCAAAAGAAAACCAAACCTATAACACAAAGCTTTTAAACTTTTACTGGAGAGATCACACTAAGCGGTAACATTAGTAACAGTTTAAAGACAGAAAAACATTAACTAGTATGACAAAAAAGTGGACTTGAAATGTAGTAGTCAATGCCACCGAGATAATGCATTTTGAGTGCTCCATCCACCAGACAACAACTTCCAAGTCTAAATTTTACTGAAAAAAATATTTATGGAGAACCGCAGTGTTCAGCAGGATGCACACTTGTATCTTGATCCACAGTTAAGCTTCTATTATTTTCTTATTCAATACTCAAGGCTTCTGAGAAAGTAGCACTGAGACAGACAATAAATAAGTATACTTTGAAGTTGATGTACTAACAAAGAAGACTTAAGAAAAAGACTCCCAAGCCTTTGGAAATCAGTGGTTATTGAGCTTCACCCATCTCTGATGAACSTCAGCTGAAGCATGTAAGCTTTAAAATGTTCTCCAACAACTGTGGTGCGTAATTCGTTCCTCGTCAAGCGAGACTGACATAACATACTGTGAAAGACCTAACACCTTCAGTCCAGTAAATCGTATGCACAAAGTCATTCTAATGAGAAAAACTGGGCAGGTATTACTTCAAAATGCAGTAACAGAAACAAAGAAAAATCTGTTTTTTAAGGCATTTGCCTGCATGTTAGAAAGCCTGGAATCAAGTTTTCTGTCCTGCCACAGATTTTTTTGACCTGAGCAGCATCATTTTTTCTCAACAATTCAGAATTTCAAGTTCCTTGGGGGATTTATGACAAAATTTGCAGGCATAAGATGTAATCCAAAACTTACAGTACCTAAAACTGTCTCACAAATACATACTGTTACAAAACTGATCATAAAAAATCTGTGCAGATAAAGACTGGAAACTTGCATCATTCTCAACTGTGTCTTTCCTGCTTTTTTAAAAGCAACTTTRTACTGAATATAAAACTATACTGTAAAATAGTAGGGCTAAAAACCAAAAAATTAGGTGGCTAAACCACACCACTACTGCATACTTGGTATATATKTTCATTCACAGTGCTCTGTTAAGGGTCTGTGCAATTCTGCAAATGCAAGTAACCTAGGAAACAGCTGCTGTATGCTATTTTTGTCAGTCATTCACTACTTCGCAACAAAGAATAATTAGCTGACGGAGAAGTATTTCACATTAGCTTGGGGATTTCAATTTATTATTCTTAGGTAACATTTTGATCAAATACTATAATAAACAATCACATTTATTTGGTACCTTACACTATTACTGTAAAAACCACAAAAACATACTGTAAAAGGAAGTAAAAAAAAAGTTAAGTGTTTTAATGAACAATTTAGGTCCCTACTTACAATCATRTACTCTTGTGAATAAAGATATTCACAGCCCCTGGATGCACATATGTAGCTGTATAACATGGATGCCTGGGCACAGAGCATTCCTTCACTACAGGAAGCAGTGTCTCCAAGACACACAGTAACTGGCACACATAACAGAAGATCATCTATGGAAAGTAATTATTTTCCACTTTTGCTCCTCACAAATTGAATAATGACACTGGTTTGATTGGAGAGCCAGAAGAGACAAGGATATGTTTTCAATTTGTAGTCAACTGTATTTATGAAAGTATTTTCCTACATACAGTAGTGTGGTTGTATCATACTAAACAAAGCAGAGGACAGAGGGAAAGTAAATTATCAATTAACTGTGCGGTAGAAAGTCCAAATTACTGCAGTCAGCAGTTTGTAAAACCAAACCATTGTTAGGAGATTAGATCATAGGCAATAAAGCCAACTGTTTTGTGGTATCACTGGTTTCAAGAAGACTGGATATTTTCCATGGATTAAGGGCTGGAAAAATTTTCTACAAAACCAAATGCATATACTGGTTAACCTTTTAGGAATCAGAATACTCTAAAAACAACTAAAGACAAACCTTTGCTAAGGCAATACCATGTGATTTGTAATACACAGAAATATATTCATTATAAAATATCTCAAGAGAGACATTACACAATTAGGACATGGATGGTCCCACGGATGGCCATCAAGCTGATTACAGGATTGGAAAGCTTGTCATAGGATAAAAGGTTAAGTGAACTGGGTTTGGCCAGCTTAGAGACGTGAAGGGGCAGAAAGGAAACCTAACTGCTATTCTAGTACCTAGAAAGAAGTTACAGGCAAGATGGAAATGCTCTCTCCAGAATGATAGCAAAAGGACAAGAAGTGATGGGGAACATTCTACCTGCACATAAGCAAATTTCTTTCTTCCCTGTGAATGCACTTAAATATTAAAACAGGTTTCCCAAAGGGGGACATCAACTTCCCTTGCTGGAAATATTCAAGAACATGGTTTGACTGGACACTGGACAACCTAATTTATGGCCCTCCTTCCCACAGAAGGTAGACCAGATATCTCCAGGGGTCTCTTCCAGCCACAGCTCAATTGTTCCACAGCAAGTTTGGTAAATTTTCTAGCCCATACGTGCATATCTATTATTGTAGGAGGAGTTTGGAGTACAGCATTATATGGAAAAATTTGCTGCAGCAGGAAGGCTCTGTATGTATGAACAGACAATGGACTCTGATTTTAACTGTGAATAAAGTGAGTACTTAAAGCAATCTCTTTTATTGTACGATATAAGCAAAAATTACCTTTTAAAAAGGTGGAGCTAGAGAGAGGGCCCCTTATTTTGGCTCAGCCTCAGCAACATCAACTGACAACATTAAAATTTTATGTTGCTCCTATGGTCTTTCTTGAGTAACCTCTAATGGATCACTAGAATTAATCATCCCACCGTTGTCAGTGCAGCAATGAAGTCTAATATAGAAAAACAAATCAGTAAGTGAAGCAAAATCCAAGCAACTTTCATGCTAAGATACTAGTGTGTGAAAAAGATGTTACCAAGAATTCAACTGCAATTACATTCAGSAAGTTGTACACCGAATAACTGATGCAAATAATTTTGTTACCCACTAAAACAGGCTAAAAATTCTGAAGCTGTCTGGAGCTTTCTACCAAAGCTTTCCCTCGAAACAAATCAGATTTTCTTCAGAATACTGCGGATTTTTTTGTTTGTTTGTTTTTCCCCAAACCCAGCTATTTCATAATGCTCTTCCCACAAATCAGGAAAAATACATTAAAGAAGATTAAATGCTTTAAGAGTAATGCATTTTAACACTTTTAAACATATGCTATCCAGTGTCAGAAAGCAGAAAATGTTTCAAAATAGAATATAGGAAAAAGGCAAAGGTACAATAGCTGTTTTCCAGATGTTGCTTCCTGTCAGCAGCAAGTGGTGGTCAGGGACTTCCTGAGATAGATCTTTATATATAAACATTTTTGGATTTAAGTCTGGGTGGTAATTTTTCTTTACAGTGTTTTTTTCTCTGGATCTGTTAGTTTTTTTCTTTTTCCTGCTATTCCCACAAAAACACTTTTCTTCTTTAAATKTTTGGGTTTGAAAGATCTTGTGGCAAATGAATCCAGCAATTGAACAGCATCCTGTCTGGAAAACCAATCTGTTTGATTTCTCAAAGTTTACCTTTTCAAGATTAGCACATTCTAATTTTTCACTTTACCTTGAATATCTGATCATTCACTCAAAGTCAATTTCTATTGATGCCTGATGATTTTTGGTTTTCCTTTTTACACTTGCTGCACCCTCTAGCATCCTCCTTTACCTCTTAGCCCGGACAGTAGTCATTCCTGGAACCGGATATTCCAGCTTAGTTTAGGAGATCTGCTGGGCAGAGAGACCAAACATCCTGAGGAAGGAGTCAGTGTACCCTGTGCTATCTTAAACCCGAGCTCAGCCTTGGGTGAAGCCTTCTGTCCAGAACATCYTGTGTAAACTGGGCTCTGGCCTCATCCAGAGGGATTCATTAGAATAGGGGGACATTACTGCATTTGTGAAGTTTCTTATTGGGGAATCCTAGATAGATATGCCAATTACTGAAACCTATAAAAACTTGTACCCGTGCTGTACACGGGTGTGCATTCTGCCATCAAGTTGTGCACCTGGGATCCCAAATACCGAGGTAAAACCCTTTTTATCCCCTTAGCCGTGTCTGTGTGATTATTAAAAACTAGCCATCAAGGCAACATATGACTAGATGTTTTACAGTATTTTCATTCATTCTCAAGGCCAAGTCTTTCAAATCACTCTTTGCCAACTCATTACCCTGCTGAAGACAACTGCCAGCTGTCACAGTCAGAAATAACTGGATGTTAGTACCTTTGTGCCTACTAGTAGGATGTTTTATTCTCTAATCATAGACATTAACGCAAGCTGATCTGAGATTCTCAGTATGAAAGACAACTATGAAATCTTTTGCAAATCATATAATTCAGCCTAAAGCCTTTAAAAAAGCAATGACTTGCACTTCACAGTATTATAAAATCAAGGAGAAGGTATTGCTATTTGGTCCAAGCAGATTGCCCACGCAGGCAAATCCTGTTTTTCTCTTCAATCCTTCCCAAAGAACAAATACCTAATGTTGTCCAAACAATTCAGGTATCCTACAAACATTTGACACATCCAAATAAAAGCTCCCTGTCATTTATCAAGTTAGCATAACTTTTCTTTTTGCCCTGTAGACAAAACTTCAATGGGTTGAAGAAATAAGTCAGCTTGTCAGATGCTATTTGGAATGACCTCTATACAAAAGCTTACAGGAACAGGTTATTTAAGCTTTTAGCAGCTTTTAAGAGACAAAAAAGCACTCCATACTTAATCAAAAGGCTGATCTGTGTTGTAATGTTTCTTGTTCAGCATAGAGGACAGTCAAAGAAACAGAGTTTCGCCATTTTTGATTTTTCAGGTATTTTTATTTATAATGCAACTACCTGTAAGAGCACACTAATGACTAAAAAATACACCATAAGAGAAGTCTCTAGGTTCCTTCATTGGGTAAAATTTTAGGCATTTAACTGCACATATTTAAGTGCACCTAAAATCTTAACTACACCTAAAATCAGTGGACGTGAATTATATGTAAAAGAGGTTAAACATGGTTATGAATACTTTATAAATATGGTGCTAAATAAACAAATCCATCCTCAGGAAATCCTATTTTTTCAAGAACCTCGGTGCTGTGGGGCATTAACTGCAAGTTAGAAACCTGTATTTTCCTACAAAAGAAAATACTCTAAAACTGTTCATTTTAAAATTAAAACTAAATACTCCACCCAAGTAATAAATAGCAACCTAGGTAGGGAATAATCTATCTAGCTTTACGAGTACTTAGGAAATGGAGAAACTGGTCAGGAAACAACCACAGGAAAAAACCACAGGAAACGACCACTGTAATATCCTGGCAAACACTCCTGGCAACCCACACCCTTCACTCCTCCTGCTCCCACTTCCCCGCCGGGAGCAGCTCTGACTGTTCCAGGCTGAAAACACACCTTGGGAAGGAAGCAGTGTGAATCGTACACAAGTTGAAAGGAAGTTTAATGGGATTATTGCTAAATCTGTCAAAAGTTAATAGAATTATCACTTTCTGGTTCTATTAAGCCAGCTTTTTCAGTATAAAACTAGTACATTGGTAAAGTTTTGGACTGCTTTAATCCCAAGCATCCAAACCATGCTACTAAAGAGCATCGAAATGGCCACTCCAGCCTCTAGTCTTCTCTCTTCAGAATATAAAGGAATAACGTTCTGAGTTAAAATAGGAATTAAGGGTAACATAACAACAGTAAATAATTAGAGGCACTGATATTCCTTGAAAAGATCACACTCCATACAGGAAAGGTACAAGAAACTTAAAAGCCTAAGGCCTACTGAATTGCTAGTATAATATCATTAGACATGCCGTTTTTTCTGAAATTCACTTTTATGATGGAAATAATTTATCATTGTAATAGAAACTACTTGTTCATATTTTCACTTGAACAGAATTAGTTTTAATGCAGTATGTTCAAACCTCTTCATTTGTCCTTTGGTTACTTCAAATGTTCTCATATTGGTTTCCTCCAATTCTTCAAAAYCCAAAGATCTTCAAAACTGGCTGACAAAATTGCAAAGAAACCCATTATTTCAATATGATAAAGCTCTCTTAAGATGCCAATGATATACAGTGACTGAAACAACCATGTGGTTTCCTAAACTAACAAAATTTAACATTTTTGTGTTTCAAAGTTTCACTTCTAATTTTGCTAATTTCTTTGCAGGATTCCCAGCAAGTTATAAAGGCAGGTTTTACATTCATTCGACAAATCTTTTTCAAACATGGAGGTGACAGCTCCAAAATAACCAAAAATATTCTACAGAGTTCCACAGTAGCAAATTTTTAGAAAGGTTCCAGGAAAACAGCAAATATTCCCAGCATTCAGTTGAGAAACAGGCTTTAGATTATCAGGACAAGTAGCAAGAATCATTACAAAATGCACTGAGGTTTAGCCAAATAATGAATTCTCAATCTTCATTAGGGTGTTTTAAGAGCTTGCTTGAACTTGGATTATTTTCCTTTATTTCTGGTCTCGAGCTGTCGCTTGACAGAGATGACCTAGGAAGTACTAAGAAAGGAGTCCCTCGGCGCTACAGTGAATGCGTCTGCTGGCTCCGCTCCCGCCCGAGCGCCTGCGATGAACATCCATCTCTGCATCCCTCAGCACGCTGTGACGAGATTTTAAGGCAGGAAGTGCCCCACCCCGACATTTTGGGGCCGAGTCCCGTGCAGTTAAACACCCTCATTTTCACTTGATCTAACAAGCCGGACCCGCGTTCCTCGCGGTCTCTCCAATTTCCCCTTAACCCCGAGCACCAGCGCGGTCTCTCGGCGCTAACGCGGCTTCCCCCGGGTCCCGCAGACGGGCCGGGCAGGGCAGGGCTCAGCTGGGCAGGGCTC